>NW_027469495.1:0-122059 GCF_051020765.1 Lasioglossum baleicum | reverse complement strand
CTCGCACGTGTTTTTACTCGACTAGCCTGCGGGATGCATCCTCTCGCACGTGTTTTTACTCGACTAGCCTGCGGGATGCATCCTCTCGCACGTGTTTTTACTCGACTAGAATGCAGGATGCATCCTCTCGCACGTGTTTTTACTCGACTAGCCTGCGGGATGCATCCTCTCGCACGTGTTTTTGCTCGACCAGCCTGCGGGATGCATCCTCTCGCACGTGTTTTTGCTCGACTAGCCTGCGGGATGCATCCTCTCGCACGTGTTTTTACTCGACTAGCCTGCGGGATTCATCCTCTCGCACGTGTTTATGCTCGACTAGCCATGCGCATCCCAAAAAGCCTGCGCATGCGCATCCCACAAAACCTCGCACGTGTTTTTACTCGACTAGCCTGCGGGATGCATCCTCTCGCACGTGTTTTTACTCGACTAGCCTGCGGGATACATCCTCTCGCACGTGTTTTTACTCGACTAGCCTGCAGGATGCATCCTCTCGCACGTGTTTTTACTCTACTAGCCTGCGGGATGCATCCTCTCGCACGTGTTTTTGCTCGACTAGCCTGCGGGATGCATCCTCTCGCACGTGTTTTTGCTCGACTAGCCTGCGGGATGCATCCTCTCGCACGTGTTTTTGCTCGACTAGCCTGCGGGATGCATCCTCTCGCACGTGTTTTTACTCGACTACCCTGCGGGATGCATCCTCTCGCACGTGTTTTTGCTCGACTAGCCATGCGCATCCCAAAAAACCTGCGCATGCGCATCCCACAAAACCTCGCACGTGTTTTTACTCGACTAGCCTGCGGGATGCATCCTCTCGCACGTGTTTTTACTCGACTAGCCTGCGGGATGCATCCTCTCGCACGTGTTTTTACTCGACTAGCCTGCGGGATGCATCCTCTCGCACGTGTTTTTTACTCGACTAGCCTGCAGGATGCATCCTCTCGCACGTGTTTTTACTCGACTAGCCTGCGGGATGCATCCTCTCGTACGTGTTTTTGCTCGACCAGCCTGCGGGATGCATCCTCTCGCACGTGTTTTTGCTCGACTAGCCTGCGGGATACATCCTCTCGCACGTGTTTTTGCTCGACTAGCCTGCGGGATGCATCCTCTCGCACGGTGTTTTTTGCTCGACTAGCCTGCGGGATGCATCCTCTCGCACGTGTTTTTGCTCGACTAGCCTGCGGGACGCATCCTCTCGCACGTGTTTTTACTCGACTAGCCTGCGGGATGCATCCTCTCGCACGTGTTTTTGCTCGACTAGCCATGCGCATCCCAAAAAACCTGCGCATGCGCATCCCACAAAACCTGCGCATGCGCATCCCACAAAACCTCGCACGTGTTTGTGCTCGACTAGGCTGCGGGATGCGTCCTTTCGCACGTGTTTTTACTCGACTAGCCTGCGGGATGCATCCTCTCGCACGTGTTTTTACTCGACTAGCCTGCGGGATGCATCCTCTCGCACGTGTTTTTGCTCGACTAGCCTGCGGGATGCATCCTCTCGCACGTGTTTTTGCTCGACTAGCCTGCGGGATACATCCTCTCGCACGTGTTTTTACTGGACTAGCCTGCAGGATGCATCCTCTCGCACGTGTTTTTACTCGACTAGCCTGCGGGATGCATCCTCTCGCACGTGTTTTTGCTCGACTAGCCTGCGGGATGCATCCTCTCGCACGTGTTTTTACTCGACTAGCCTGCGGGATGCATCCTCTCGCACGTGTTTTTGCTCGACTAGCCATGCGCATCCCAAAAAACCTGCGCATGCGCATCCCACAAAACCTCCGCATGCGCATCCCACAAAACCTCGCACGTGTTTTTACTCGACTAGCCTGCGGGATGCATCCTCTCGCACGTGTTTTTTGCTCGACTAGCCATGCGCATCCCAAAAAACCTGCGCATGCGCATCCCACAAAACCTGCGCATGCGCATCCCACAAAACCTCGCACGTGTTTGTGCTCGACTAGGCTGCGGGATGCGTCCTTTCGCACGTGTTTTTACTCGACTAGCCTGCGGGATGCATCCTCTCGCACGTGTTTTTACTCGACTAGCCTGCGGGATGCATCCTCTCGCACGTGTTTTTGCTCGACTAGCCTGCGGGATGCATCCTCTCGCACGTGTTTTTGCTCGACTAGCCTGCGGGATACATCCTCTCGCACGTGTTTTTACTGGACTAGCCTGCAGGATGCATCCTCTCGCACGTGTTTTTACTCGACTAGCCTGCGGGATGCATCCTCTCGCACGTGTTTTTGCTCGACTAGCCTGCGGGATGCATCCTCTCGCACGTGTTTTTGCTCGACTAACCATGCGCATCCCAAAAAAACTGCGCATGCGCATCCCAAAAAACCTGCGCATGCGCATCCCACAAAACCTGCGCATGCGCATCCCACAAAACCTCGAACGTGTTTGTGCTCGACTAGCCTGCGGGATGCATCCTTTCGCACGTGTTTTTACTCGACTAGCCTGCGGGATGCATCCTCTCGAACGTGTTTTTGCTCGACTAGCCTGCGGGATGCATCCTCTCGCACGTGTTTTTACTCGACTAGCCTGCGGGATGCATCCTCTCGCACGTGTTTTTACTCGACTACCCTGCGGGATGCATCCTCTCGCACGTGTATATGCTCGACTAGCCATGCGCATCCCAAAAAGCCTGCGCATGCGCATCCCACAAAACCTCGCACGTGTTTTTACTCGACTAGCCTGCGGGATGCATCCTCTCGCACGTGTTTTTACTCGACTAGCCTGCGGGATGCATCCTCTCGCACGTGTTTTTACTCGACTAGCCTGCGGGATACATCCTCTCGCACGTGTTTTTACTCGACTAGCCTGCAGGATGCATCCTCTCGCACGTGTTTTTACTCGACTAGCCTGCGGGATGCATCCTCTCGCACGTGTTTTTGCTCGACTAGCCTGCGGGATGCATCCTCTCGCACGTGTTTTTGCTCGACTAACCATGCGCATCCCAAAAAACCTGCGCATGCGCATCCCAAAAAACCTGCGCATGCGCATCCCACAAAACCTGCGCATGCGCATCCCACAAAACCTCGCACGTGTTTGTGCTCGACTAGCCTGCGGGATGCATCCTTTCGCACGTGTTTTTACTCGACTAGCCTGCGGGATGCATCCATCGCACGTGTTTTTGCTCGACTAGCCTGCGGGATGCATCCTCTCGCACGTGTTTTTACTCGACTACACTGCGGGATGCATCCTCTCGCACGTGTTTTTGCTCGACTAGCCATGCGCATCCCAAAAAACCTGCGCATGCGCATCCCACAAAACCTGCGCATGCGCATCCCACAAAACCTCGCACGTGTTTTTACTCGACTAGCCTGCGGGATGCATCCTCTCGCACGTGTTTTTACTCGACTAGCCTGCGGGATGCATCCTCTCGCACGTGTTTTTACTCGACTAGCCTGCGGGATGCATCCTCTCGCACGTGTTTTTACTCGACTAGAATGCAGGATGCATCCTCTCGCACGTGTTTTTACTCGACTAGCCTGCGGGATGCATCCTCTCGCACGTGTTTTTGCTCGACCAGCCTGCGGGATGCATCCTCTCGCACGTGTTTTTGCTCGACTAGCCTGCGGGATGCATCCTCTCGCACGTGTTTTTACTCGACTAGCCTGCGGGATTCATCCTCTCGCACGTGTTTATGCTCGACTAGCCATGCGCATCCCAAAAAGCCTGCGCATGCGCATCCCACAAAACCTCGCACGTGTTTTTACTCGACTAGCCTGCGGGATGCATCCTCTCGCACGTGTTTTTACTCGACTAGCCTGCGGGATACATCCTCTCGCACGTGTTTTTACTCGACTAGCCTGCAGGATGCATCCTCTCGCACGTGTTTTTACTCTACTAGCCTGCGGGATGCATCCTCTCGCACGTGTTTTTGCTCGACTAGCCTGCGGGATGCATCCTCTCGCACGTGTTTTTGCTCGACTAGCCTGCGGGATGCATCCTCTCGCACGTGTTTTTGCTCGACTAGCCTGCGGGATGCATCCTCTCGCACGTGTTTTTACTCGACTACCCTGCGGGATGCATCCTCTCGCACGTGTTTTTGCTCGACTAGCCATGCGCATCCCAAAAAACCTGCGCATGCGCATCCCACAAAACCTCGCACGTGTTTTTACTCGACTAGCCTGCGGGATGCATCCTCTCGCACGTGTTTTTACTCGACTAGCCTGCGGGATGCATCCTCTCGCACGTGTTTTTACTCGACTAGCCTGCGGGATGCATCCTCTCGCACGTGTTTTTACTCGACTAGCCTGCAGGATGCATCCTCTCGCACGTGTTTTTACTCGACTAGCCTGCGGGATGCATCCTCTCGTACGTGTTTTTGCTCGACCAGCCTGCGGGATGCATCCTCTCGCACGTGTTTTTGCTCGACTAGCCTGCGGGATACATCCTCTCGCACGTGTTTTTGCTCGACTAGCCTGCGGGATGCATCCTCTCGCACGGTGTTTTTGCTCGACTAGCCTGCGGGATGCATCCTCTCGCACGTGTTTTTGCTCGACTAGCCTGCGGGACGCATCCTCTCGCACGTGTTTTTACTCGACTAGCCTGCGGGATGCATCCTCTCGCACGTGTTTTTGCTCGACTAGCCATGCGCATCCCAAAAAACCTGCGCATGCGCATCCCACAAAACCTGCGCATGCGCATCCCACAAAACCTCGCACGTGTTTGTGCTCGACTAGGCTGCGGGATGCGTCCTTTCGCACGTGTTTTTACTCGACTAGCCTGCGGGATGCATCCTCTCGCACGTGTTTTTACTCGACTAGCCTGCGGGATGCATCCTCTCGCACGTGTTTTTGCTCGACTAGCCTGCGGGATGCATCCTCTCGCACGTGTTTTTGCTCGACTAGCCTGCGGGATACATCCTCTCGCACGTGTTTTTACTGGACTAGCCTGCAGGATGCATCCTCTCGCACGTGTTTTTACTCGACTAGCCTGCGGGATGCATCCTCTCGCACGTGTTTTTGCTCGACTAGCCTGCGGGATGCATCCTCTCGCACGTGTTTTTACTCGACTAGCCTGCGGATGCATCCTCTCGCACGTGTTTTTGCTCGACTAGCCATGCGCATCCCAAAAAACCTGCGCATGCGCATCCCACAAAACCTCCGCATGCGCATCCCACAAAACCTCGCACGTGTTTTTACTCGACTAGCCTGCGGGATGCATCCTCTCGCACGTGTTTTTGCTCGACTAGCCATGCGCATCCCAAAAAACCTGCGCATGCGCATCCCACAAAACCTGCGCATGCGCATCCCACAAAACCTCGCACGTGTTTGTGCTCGACTAGGCTGCGGGATGCGTCCTTTCGCACGTGTTTTTACTCGACTAGCCTGCGGGATGCATCCTCTCGCACGTGTTTTTACTCGACTAGCCTGCGGGATGCATCCTCTCGCACGTGTTTTTGCTCGACTAGCCTGCGGGATGCATCCTCTCGCACGTGTTTTTGCTCGACTAGCCTGCGGGATACATCCTCTCGCACGTGTTTTTACTGGACTAGCCTGCAGGATGCATCCTCTCGCACGTGTTTTTACTCGACTAGCCTGCGGGATGCATCCTCTCGCACGTGTTTTTGCTCGACTAGCCTGCGGGATGCATCCTCTCGCACGTGTTTTTGCTCGACTAACCATGCGCATCCCAAAAAAACTGCGCATGCGCATCCCAAAAAACCTGCGCATGCGCATCCCACAAAACCTGCGCATGCGCATCCCACAAAACCTCGAACGTGTTTGTGCTCGACTAGCCTGCGGGATGCATCCTTTCGCACGTGTTTTTACTCGACTAGCCTGCGGGATGCATCCTCTCGAACGTGTTTTTGCTCGACTAGCCTGCGGGATGCATCCTCTCGCACGTGTTTTTACTCGACTAGCCTGCGGGATGCATCCTCTCGCACGTGTTTTTACTCGACTACCCTGCGGGATGCATCCTCTCGCACGTGTATATGCTCGACTAGCCATGCGCATCCCAAAAAGCCTGCGCATGCGCATCCCACAAAACCTCGCACGTGTTTTTACTCGACTAGCCTGCGGGATGCATCCTCTCGCACGTGTTTTTACTCGACTAGCCTGCGGGATGCATCCTCTCGCACGTGTTTTTACTCGACTAGCCTGCGGGATACATCCTCTCGCACGTGTTTTTACTCGACTAGCCTGCAGGATGCATCCTCTCGCACGTGTTTTTACTCGACTAGCCTGCGGGATGCATCCTCTCGCACGTGTTTTTGCTCGACTAGCCTGCGGGATGCATCCTCTCGCACGTGTTTTTGCTCGACTAACCATGCGCATCCCAAAAAACCAGCGCATGCGCATCCCAAAAAACCTGCGCATGCGCATCCCACAAAACCTGCGCATGCGCATCCCACAAAACCTCGCACGTGTTTGTGCTCGACTAGCCTGCGGGATGCATCCTTTCGCACGTGTTTTTACTCGACTAGCCTGCGGGATGCATCCTCTCGCACGTGTTTTTGCTCGACTAGCCTGCGGGATGCATCCTCTCGCACGTGTTTTTACTCGACTACACTGCGGGATGCATCCTCTCGCACGTGTTTTTGCTCGACTAGCCATGCGCATCCCAAAAAACCTGCGCATGCGCATCCCACAAAACCTGCGCATGCGCATCCCACAAAACCTCGCACGTGTTTTTACTCGACTAGCCTGCGGGATGCATCCTCTCGCACGTGTTTTTACTCGACTAGCCTGCGGGATGCATCCTCTCGCACGTGTTTTTACTCGACTAGCCTGCGGGATGCATCCTCTCGCACGTGTTTTTACTCGACTAGAATGCAGGATGCATCCTCTCGCACGTGTTTTTACTCGACTAGCCTGCGGGATGCATCCTCTCGCACGTGTTTTTGCTCGACCAGCCTGCGGGATGCATCCTCTCGCACGTGTTTTTGCTCGACTAGCCTGCGGGATGCATCCTCTCGCACGTGTTTTTACTCGACTAGCCTGCGGGATTCATCCTCTCGCACGTGTTTATGCTCGACTAGCCATGCGCATCCCAAAAAGCCTGCGCATGCGCATCCCACAAAACCTCGCACGTGTTTTTACTCGACTAGCCTGCGGGATGCATCCTCTCGCACGTGTTTTTACTCGACTAGCCTGCGGGATACATCCTCTCGCACGTGTTTTTACTCGACTAGCCTGCAGGATGCATCCTCTCGCACGTGTTTTTACTCTACTAGCCTGCGGGATGCATCCTCTCGCACGTGTTTTTGCTCGACTAGCCTGCGGGATGCATCCTCTCGCACGTGTTTTTGCTCGACTAGCCTGCGGGATGCATCCTCTCGCACGTGTTTTTGCTCGACTAGCCTGCGGGATGCATCCTCTCGCACGTGTTTTTACTCGACTACCCTGCGGGATGCATCCTCTCGCACGTGTTTTTGCTCGACTAGCCATGCGCATCCCAAAAAACCTGCGCATGCGCATCCCACAAAACCTCGCACGTGTTTTTACTCGACTAGCCTGCGGGATGCATCCTCTCGCACGTGTTTTTACTCGACTAGCCTGCGGGATGCATCCTCTCGCACGTGTTTTTACTCGACTAGCCTGCGGGATGCATCCTCTCGCACGTGTTTTTACTCGACTAGCCTGCAGGATGCATCCTCTCGCACGTGTTTTTACTCGACTAGCCTGCGGGATGCATCCTCTCGTACGTGTTTTTGCTCGACCAGCCTGCGGGATGCATCCTCTCGCACGTGTTTTTGCTCGACTAGCCTGCGGGATACATCCTCTCGCACGTGTTTTTGCTCGACTAGCCTGCGGGATGCATCCTCTCGCACGGTGTTTTTGCTCGACTAGCCTGCGGGATGCATCCTCTCGCACGTGTTTTTGCTCGACTAGCCTGCGGGATGCATCCTCTCGCACGTGTTTTTACTCGACTAGCCTGCGGGATACATCCTCTCGCACGTGTTTTTACTCGACTAGCCTGCAGGATGCATCCTCTCGCACGTGTTTTTACTCTACTAGCCTGCGGGATGCATCCTCTCGCACGTGTTTTTGCTCGACTAGCCTGCGGGATGCATCCTCTCGCACGTGTTTTTGCTCGACTAGCCTGCGGGATGCATCCTCTCGCACGTGTTTTTACTCGACTAGCCTGCGGGATGCATCCTCTCGCACGTGTTTTTACTCGACTAGCCTGCGGGATACATCCTCTCGCACGTGTTTTTACTCGACTAGCCTGCAGGATGCATCCTCTCGCACGTGTTTTTACTCGACTAGCCTGCGGGATGCATCCTCTCGCACGTGTTTTTGCTCGACTAGCCTGCGGGATGCATCCTCTCGCACGTGTTTTTGCTCGACTAACCATGCGCATCCCAAAAAACCTGCGCATGCGCATCCCAAAAAACCTGCGCATGCGCATCCCACAAAACCTGCGCATGCGCATCCCACAAAACCTCGCACGTGTTTGTGCTCGACTAGCCTGCGGGATGCATCCTTTCGCACGTGTTTTTACTCGACTAGCCTGCGGGATGCATCCATCGCACGTGTTTTTGCTCGACTAGCCTGCGGGATGCATCCTCTCGCACGTGTTTTTACTCGACTACACTGCGGGATGCATCCTCTCGCACGTGTTTTTGCTCGACTAGCCATGCGCATCCCAAAAAACCTGCGCATGCGCATCCCACAAAACCTGCGCATGCGCATCCCACAAAACCTCGCACGTGTTTTTACTCGACTAGCCTGCGGGATGCATCCTCTCGCACGTGTTTTTACTCGACTAGCCTGCGGGATGCATCCTCTCGCACGTGTTTTTACTCGACTAGCCTGCGGGATGCATCCTCTCGCACGTGTTTTTACTCGACTAGAATGCAGGATGCATCCTCTCGCACGTGTTTTTACTCGACTAGCCTGCGGGATGCATCCTCTCGCACGTGTTTTTGCTCGACCAGCCTGCGGGATGCATCCTCTCGCACGTGTTTTTGCTCGACTAGCCTGCGGGATGCATCCTCTCGCACGTGTTTTTACTCGACTAGCCTGCGGGATTCATCCTCTCGCACGTGTTTATGCTCGACTAGCCATGCGCATCCCAAAAAGCCTGCGCATGCGCATCCCACAAAACCTCGCACGTGTTTTTACTCGACTAGCCTGCGGGATGCATCCTCTCGCACGTGTTTTTACTCGACTAGCCTGCGGGATACATCCTCTCGCACGTGTTTTTACTCGACTAGCCTGCAGGATGCATCCTCTCGCACGTGTTTTTACTCTACTAGCCTGCGGGATGCATCCTCTCGCACGTGTTTTTGCTCGACTAGCCTGCGGGATGCATCCTCTCGCACGTGTTTTTGCTCGACTAGCCTGCGGGATGCATCCTCTCGCACGTGTTTTTGCTCGACTAGCCTGCGGGATGCATCCTCTCGCACGTGTTTTTACTCGACTACCCTGCGGGATGCATCCTCTCGCACGTGTTTTTGCTCGACTAGCCATGCGCATCCCAAAAAACCTGCGCATGCGCATCCCACAAAACCTCGCACGTGTTTTTACTCGACTAGCCTGCGGGATGCATCCTCTCGCACGTGTTTTTACTCGACTAGCCTGCGGGATGCATCCTCTCGCACGTGTTTTTACTCGACTAGCCTGCGGGATGCATCCTCTCGCACGTGTTTTTACTCGACTAGCCTGCAGGATGCATCCTCTCGCACGTGTTTTTACTCGACTAGCCTGCGGGATGCATCCTCTCGTACGTGTTTTTGCTCGACCAGCCTGCGGGATGCATCCTCTCGCACGTGTTTTTGCTCGACTAGCCTGCGGGATACATCCTCTCGCACGTGTTTTTGCTCGACTAGCCTGCGGGATGCATCCTCTCGCACGGTGTTTTTGCTCGACTAGCCTGCGGGATGCATCCTCTCGCACGTGTTTTTGCTCGACTAGCCTGCGGGACGCATCCTCTCGCACGTGTTTTTACTCGACTAGCCTGCGGGATGCATCCTCTCGCACGTGTTTTTGCTCGACTAGCCATGCGCATCCCAAAAAACCTGCGCATGCGCATCCCACAAAACCTGCGCATGCGCATCCCACAAAACCTCGCACGTGTTTGTGCTCGACTAGGCTGCGGGATGCGTCCTTTCGCACGTGTTTTTACTCGACTAGCCTGCGGGATGCATCCTCTCGCACGTGTTTTTACTCGACTAGCCTGCGGGATGCATCCTCTCGCACGTGTTTTTGCTCGACTAGCCTGCGGGATGCATCCTCTCGCACGTGTTTTTGCTCGACTAGCCTGCGGGATACATCCTCTCGCACGTGTTTTTACTGGACTAGCCTGCAGGATGCATCCTCTCGCACGTGTTTTTACTCGACTAGCCTGCGGGATGCATCCTCTCGCACGTGTTTTTGCTCGACTAGCCTGCGGGATGCATCCTCTCGCACGTGTTTTTACTCGACTAGCCTGCGGGATGCATCCTCTCGCACGTGTTTTTGCTCGACTAGCCATGCGCATCCCAAAAAACCTGCGCATGCGCATCCCACAAAACCTCCGCATGCGCATCCCACAAAACCTCGCACGTGTTTTTACTCGACTAGCCTGCGGGATGCATCCTCTCGCACGTGTTTTTGCTCGACTAGCCATGCGCATCCCAAAAAACCTGCGCATGCGCATCCCACAAAACCTGCGCATGCGCATCCCACAAAACCTCGCACGTGTTTGTGCTCGACTAGGCTGCGGGATGCGTCCTTTCGCACGTGTTTTTACTCGACTAGCCTGCGGGATGCATCCTCTCGCACGTGTTTTTACTCGACTAGCCTGCGGGATGCATCCTCTCGCACGTGTTTTTGCTCGACTAGCCTGCGGGATGCATCCTCTCGCACGTGTTTTTGCTCGACTAGCCTGCGGGATACATCCTCTCGCACGTGTTTTTACTGGACTAGCCTGCAGGATGCATCCTCTCGCACGTGTTTTTACTCGACTAGCCTGCGGGATGCATCCTCTCGCACGTGTTTTTGCTCGACTAGCCTGCGGGATGCATCCTCTCGCACGTGTTTTTGCTCGACTAACCATGCGCATCCCAAAAAAACTGCGCATGCGCATCCCAAAAAACCTGCGCATGCGCATCCCACAAAACCTGCGCATGCGCATCCCACAAAACCTCGAACGTGTTTGTGCTCGACTAGCCTGCGGGATGCATCCTTTCGCACGTGTTTTTACTCGACTAGCCTGCGGGATGCATCCTCTCGAACGTGTTTTTGCTCGACTAGCCTGCGGGATGCATCCTCTCGCACGTGTTTTTACTCGACTAGCCTGCGGGATGCATCCTCTCGCACGTGTTTTTACTCGACTACCCTGCGGGATGCATCCTCTCGCACGTGTATATGCTCGACTAGCCATGCGCATCCCAAAAAGCCTGCGCATGCGCATCCCACAAAACCTCGCACGTGTTTTTACTCGACTAGCCTGCGGGATGCATCCTCTCGCACGTGTTTTTACTCGACTAGCCTGCGGGATGCATCCTCTCGCACGTGTTTTTACTCGACTAGCCTGCGGGATACATCCTCTCGCACGTGTTTTTACTCGACTAGCCTGCAGGATGCATCCTCTCGCACGTGTTTTTACTCGACTAGCCTGCGGGATGCATCCTCTCGCACGTGTTTTTGCTCGACTAGCCTGCGGGATGCATCCTCTCGCACGTGTTTTTGCTCGACTAACCATGCGCATCCCAAAAAACCAGCGCATGCGCATCCCAAAAAACCTGCGCATGCGCATCCCACAAAACCTGCGCATGCGCATCCCACAAAACCTCGCACGTGTTTGTGCTCGACTAGCCTGCGGGATGCATCCTTTCGCACGTGTTTTTACTCGACTAGCCTGCGGGATGCATCCTCTCGCACGTGTTTTTGCTCGACTAGCCTGCGGGATGCATCCTCTCGCACGTGTTTTTACTCGACTACACTGCGGGATGCATCCTCTCGCACGTGTTTTTGCTCGACTAGCCATGCGCATCCCAAAAAACCTGCGCATGCGCATCCCACAAAACCTGCGCATGCGCATCCCACAAAACCTCGCACGTGTTTTTACTCGACTAGCCTGCGGGATGCATCCTCTCGCACGTGTTTTTACTCGACTAGCCTGCGGGATGCATCCTCTCGCACGTGTTTTTACTCGACTAGCCTGCGGGATGCATCCTCTCGCACGTGTTTTTACTCGACTAGAATGCAGGATGCATCCTCTCGCACGTGTTTTTACTCGACTAGCCTGCGGGATGCATCCTCTCGCACGTGTTTTTGCTCGACCAGCCTGCGGGATGCATCCTCTCGCACGTGTTTTTGCTCGACTAGCCTGCGGGATGCATCCTCTCGCACGTGTTTTTACTCGACTAGCCTGCGGGATTCATCCTCTCGCACGTGTTTATGCTCGACTAGCCATGCGCATCCCAAAAAGCCTGCGCATGCGCATCCCACAAAACCTCGCACGTGTTTTTACTCGACTAGCCTGCGGGATGCATCCTCTCGCACGTGTTTTTACTCGACTAGCCTGCGGGATACATCCTCTCGCACGTGTTTTTACTCGACTAGCCTGCAGGATGCATCCTCTCGCACGTGTTTTTACTCTACTAGCCTGCGGGATGCATCCTCTCGCACGTGTTTTTGCTCGACTAGCCTGCGGGATGCATCCTCTCGCACGTGTTTTTGCTCGACTAGCCTGCGGGATGCATCCTCTCGCACGTGTTTTTGCTCGACTAGCCTGCGGGATGCATCCTCTCGCACGTGTTTTTACTCGACTACCCTGCGGGATGCATCCTCTCGCACGTGTTTTTGCTCGACTAGCCATGCGCATCCCAAAAAACCTGCGCATGCGCATCCCACAAAACCTCGCACGTGTTTTTACTCGACTAGCCTGCGGGATGCATCCTCTCGCACGTGTTTTTACTCGACTAGCCTGCGGGATGCATCCTCTCGCACGTGTTTTTACTCGACTAGCCTGCGGGATGCATCCTCTCGCACGTGTTTTTACTCGACTAGCCTGCAGGATGCATCCTCTCGCACGTGTTTTTACTCGACTAGCCTGCGGGATGCATCCTCTCGTACGTGTTTTTGCTCGACCAGCCTGCGGGATGCATCCTCTCGCACGTGTTTTTGCTCGACTAGCCTGCGGGATACATCCTCTCGCACGTGTTTTTGCTCGACTAGCCTGCGGGATGCATCCTCTCGCACGGTGTTTTTGCTCGACTAGCCTGCGGGATGCATCCTCTCGCACGTGTTTTTGCTCGACTAGCCTGCGGGATGCATCCTCTCGCACGTGTTTTTGCTCGACTAACCATGCGCATCCCAAAAAAACTGCGCATGCGCATCCCAAAAAACCTGCGCATGCGCATCCCACAAAACCTGCGCATGCGCATCCCACAAAACCTCGAACGTGTTTGTGCTCGACTAGCCTGCGGGATGCATCCTTTCGCACGTGTTTTTACTCGACTAGCCTGCGGGATGCATCCTCTCGAACGTGTTTTTGCTCGACTAGCCTGCGGGATGCATCCTCTCGCACGTGTTTTTACTCGACTAGCCTGCGGGATGCATCCTCTCGCACGTGTTTTTACCCGACTACCCTGCGGGATGCATCCTCTCGCACGTGTATATGCTCGACTAGCCATGCGCATCCCAAAAAGCCTGCGCATGCGCATCCCACAAAACCTCGCACGTGTTTTTACTCGACTAGCCTGCGGGATGCATCCTCTCGCACGTGTTTTTACTCGACTAGCCTGCGGGATGCATCCTCTCGCACGTGTTTTTACTCGACTAGCCTGCGGGATACATCCTCTCGCACGTGTTTTTACTCGACTAGCCTGCAGGATGCATCCTCTCGCACGTGTTTTTACTCGACTAGCCTGCGGGATGCATCCTCTCGCACGTGTTTTTGCTCGACTAGCCTGCGGGATGCATCCTCTCGCACGTGTTTTTGCTCGACTAACCATGCGCATCCCAAAAAACCTGCGCATGCGCATCCCAAAAAACCTGCGCATGCGCATCCCACAAAACCTGCGCATGCGCATCCCACAAAACCTCGCACGTGTTTGTGCTCGACTAGCCTGCGGGATGCATCCTTTCGCACGTGTTTTTACTCGACTAGCCTGCGGGATGCATCCTCTCGCACGTGTTTTTGCTCGACTAGCCTGCGGGATGCATCCTCTCGCACGTGTTTTTACTCGACTACACTGCGGGATGCATCCTCTCGCACGTGTTTTTGCTCGACTAGCCATGCGCATCCCAAAAAACCTGCGCATGCGCATCCCACAAAACCTGCGCATGCGCATCCCACAAAACCTCGCACGTGTTTTTACTCGACTAGCCTGCGGGATGCATCCTCTCGCACGTGTTTTTACTCGACTAGCCTGCGGGATGCATCCTCTCGCACGTGTTTTTACTCGACTAGCCTGCGGGATGCATCCTCTCGCACGTGTTTTTACTCGACTAGAATGCAGGATGCATCCTCTCGCACGTGTTTTTACTCGACTAGCCTGCGGGATGCATCCTCTCGCACGTGTTTTTGCTCGACCAGCCTGCGGGATGCATCCTCTCGCACGTGTTTTTGCTCGACTAGCCTGCGGGATGCATCCTCTCGCACGTGTTTTTACTCGACTAGCCTGCGGGATTCATCCTCTCGCACGTGTTTATGCTCGACTAGCCATGCGCATCCCAAAAAGCCTGCGCATGCGCATCCCACAAAACCTCGCACGTGTTTTTACTCGACTAGCCTGCGGGATGCATCCTCTCGCACGTGTTTTTACTCGACTAGCCTGCGGGATACATCCTCTCGCACGTGTTTTTACTCGACTAGCCTGCAGGATGCATCCTCTCGCACGTGTTTTTACTCTACTAGCCTGCGGGATGCATCCTCTCGCACGTGTTTTTGCTCGACTAGCCTGCGGGATGCATCCTCTCGCACGTGTTTTTGCTCGACTAGCCTGCGGGATGCATCCTCTCGCACGTGTTTTTGCTCGACTAGCCTGCGGGATGCATCCTCTCGCACGTGTTTTTACTCGACTACCCTGCGGGATGCATCCTCTCGCACGTGTTTTTGCTCGACTAGCCATGCGCATCCCAAAAAACCTGCGCATGCGCATCCCACAAAACCTCGCACGTGTTTTTACTCGACTAGCCTGCGGGATGCATCCTCTCGCACGTGTTTTTACTCGACTAGCCTGCGGGATGCATCCTCTCGCACGTGTTTTTACTCGACTAGCCTGCGGGATGCATCCTCTCGCACGTGTTTTTACTCGACTAGCCTGCAGGATGCATCCTCTCGCACGTGTTTTTACTCGACTAGCCTGCGGGATGCATCCTCTCGTACGTGTTTTTGCTCGACCAGCCTGCGGGATGCATCCTCTCGCACGTGTTTTTGCTCGACTAGCCTGCGGGATACATCCTCTCGCACGTGTTTTTGCTCGACTAGCCTGCGGGATGCATCCTCTCGCACGGTGTTTTTGCTCGACTAGCCTGCGGGATGCATCCTCTCGCACGTGTTTTTGCTCGACTAGCCTGCGGGACGCATCCTCTCGCACGTGTTTTTACTCGACTAGCCTGCGGGATGCATCCTCTCGCACGTGTTTTTGCTCGACTAGCCATGCGCATCCCAAAAAACCTGCGCATGCGCATCCCACAAAACCTGCGCATGCGCATCCCACAAAACCTCGCACGTGTTTGTGCTCGACTAGGCTGCGGGATGCGTCCTTTCGCACGTGTTTTTACTCGACTAGCCTGCGGGATGCATCCTCTCGCACGTGTTTTTACTCGACTAGCCTGCGGGATGCATCCTCTCGCACGTGTTTTTGCTCGACTAGCCTGCGGGATGCATCCTCTCGCACGTGTTTTTGCTCGACTAGCCTGCGGGATACATCCTCTCGCACGTGTTTTTACTGGACTAGCCTGCAGGATGCATCCTCTCGCACGTGTTTTTACTCGACTAGCCTGCGGGATGCATCCTCTCGCACGTGTTTTTGCTCGACTAGCCTGCGGGATGCATCCTCTCGCACGTGTTTTTACTCGACTAGCCTGCGGGATGCATCCTCTCGCACGTGTTTTTGCTCGACTAGCCATGCGCATCCCAAAAAACCTGCGCATGCGCATCCCACAAAACCTCCGCATGCGCATCCCACAAAACCTCGCACGTGTTTTTACTCGACTAGCCTGCGGGATGCATCCTCTCGCACGTGTTTTTGCTCGACTAGCCATGCGCATCCCAAAAAACCTGCGCATGCGCATCCCACAAAACCTGCGCATGCGCATCCCACAAAACCTCGCACGTGTTTGTGCTCGACTAGGCTGCGGGATGCGTCCTTTCGCACGTGTTTTTACTCGACTAGCCTGCGGGATGCATCCTCTCGCACGTGTTTTTACTCGACTAGCCTGCGGGATGCATCCTCTCGCACGTGTTTTTGCTCGACTAGCCTGCGGGATGCATCCTCTCGCACGTGTTTTTGCTCGACTAGCCTGCGGGATACATCCTCTCGCACGTGTTTTTACTGGACTAGCCTGCAGGATGCATCCTCTCGCACGTGTTTTTACTCGACTAGCCTGCGGGATGCATCCTCTCGCACGTGTTTTTGCTCGACTAGCCTGCGGGATGCATCCTCTCGCACGTGTTTTTGCTCGACTAACCATGCGCATCCCAAAAAAACTGCGCATGCGCATCCCAAAAAACCTGCGCATGCGCATCCCACAAAACCTGCGCATGCGCATCCCACAAAACCTCGAACGTGTTTGTGCTCGACTAGCCTGCGGGATGCATCCTTTCGCACGTGTTTTTACTCGACTAGCCTGCGGGATGCATCCTCTCGAACGTGTTTTTGCTCGACTAGCCTGCGGGATGCATCCTCTCGCACGTGTTTTTACTCGACTAGCCTGCGGGATGCATCCTCTCGCACGTGTTTTTACTCGACTACCCTGCGGGATGCATCCTCTCGCACGTGTATATGCTCGACTAGCCATGCGCATCCCAAAAAGCCTGCGCATGCGCATCCCACAAAACCTCGCACGTGTTTTTACTCGACTAGCCTGCGGGATGCATCCTCTCGCACGTGTTTTTACTCGACTAGCCTGCGGGATGCATCCTCTCGCACGTGTTTTTACTCGACTAGCCTGCGGGATACATCCTCTCGCACGTGTTTTTACTCGACTAGCCTGCAGGATGCATCCTCTCGCACGTGTTTTTACTCGACTAGCCTGCGGGATGCATCCTCTCGCACGTGTTTTTGCTCGACTAGCCTGCGGGATGCATCCTCTCGCACGTGTTTTTGCTCGACTAACCATGCGCATCCCAAAAAACCTGCGCATGCGCATCCCAAAAAACCTGCGCATGCGCATCCCACAAAACCTGCGCATGCGCATCCCACAAAACCTCGCACGTGTTTGTGCTCGACTAGCCTGCGGGATGCATCCTTTCGCACGTGTTTTTACTCGACTAGCCTGCGGGATGCATCCTCTCGCACGTGTTTTTGCTCGACTAGCCTGCGGGATGCATCCTCTCGCACGTGTTTTTACTCGACTACACTGCGGGATGCATCCTCTCGCACGTGTTTTTGCTCGACTAGCCATGCGCATCCCAAAAAACCTGCGCATGCGCATCCCACAAAACCTGCGCATGCGCATCCCACAAAACCTCGCACGTGTTTTTACTCGACTAGCCTGCGGGATGCATCCTCTCGCACGTGTTTTTACTCGACTAGCCTGCGGGATGCATCCTCTCGCACGTGTTTTTACTCGACTAGCCTGCGGGATGCATCCTCTCGCACGTGTTTTTACTCGACTAGAATGCAGGATGCATCCTCTCGCACGTGTTTTTACTCGACTAGCCTGCGGGATGCATCCTCTCGCACGTGTTTTTGCTCGACCAGCCTGCGGGATGCATCCTCTCGCACGTGTTTTTGCTCGACTAGCCTGCGGGATGCATCCTCTCGCACGTGTTTTTACTCGACTAGCCTGCGGGATTCATCCTCTCGCACGTGTTTATGCTCGACTAGCCATGCGCATCCCAAAAAGCCTGCGCATGCGCATCCCACAAAACCTCGCACGTGTTTTTACTCGACTAGCCTGCGGGATGCATCCTCTCGCACGTGTTTTTACTCGACTAGCCTGCGGGATACATCCTCTCGCACGTGTTTTTACTCGACTAGCCTGCAGGATGCATCCTCTCGCACGTGTTTTTACTCTACTAGCCTGCGGGATGCATCCTCTCGCACGTGTTTTTGCTCGACTAGCCTGCGGGATGCATCCTCTCGCACGTGTTTTTGCTCGACTAGCCTGCGGGATGCATCCTCTCGCACGTGTTTTTGCTCGACTAGCCTGCGGGATGCATCCTCTCGCACGTGTTTTTACTCGACTACCCTGCGGGATGCATCCTCTCGCACGTGTTTTTGCTCGACTAGCCATGCGCATCCCAAAAAACCTGCGCATGCGCATCCCACAAAACCTCGCACGTGTTTTTACTCGACTAGCCTGCGGGATGCATCCTCTCGCACGTGTTTTTACTCGACTAGCCTGCGGGATGCATCCTCTCGCACGTGTTTTTACTCGACTAGCCTGCGGGATGCATCCTCTCGCACGTGTTTTTACTCGACTAGCCTGCAGGATGCATCCTCTCGCACGTGTTTTTACTCGACTAGCCTGCGGGATGCATCCTCTCGTACGTGTTTTTGCTCGACCAGCCTGCGGGATGCATCCTCTCGCACGTGTTTTTGCTCGACTAGCCTGCGGGATACATCCTCTCGCACGTGTTTTTGCTCGACTAGCCTGCGGGATGCATCCTCTCGCACGGTGTTTTTGCTCGACTAGCCTGCGGGATGCATCCTCTCGCACGTGTTTTTGCTCGACTAGCCTGCGGGACGCATCCTCTCGCACGTGTTTTTACTCGACTAGCCTGCGGGATGCATCCTCTCGCACGTGTTTTTGCTCGACTAGCCATGCGCATCCCAAAAAACCTGCGCATGCGCATCCCACAAAACCTGCGCATGCGCATCCCACAAAACCTCGCACGTGTTTGTGCTCGACTAGGCTGCGGGATGCGTCCTTTCGCACGTGTTTTTACTCGACTAGCCTGCGGGATGCATCCTCTCGCACGTGTTTTTACTCGACTAGCCTGCGGGATGCATCCTCTCGCACGTGTTTTTGCTCGACTAGCCTGCGGGATGCATCCTCTCGCACGTGTTTTTGCTCGACTAGCCTGCGGGATACATCCTCTCGCACGTGTTTTTACTGGACTAGCCTGCAGGATGCATCCTCTCGCACGTGTTTTTACTCGACTAGCCTGCGGGATGCATCCTCTCGCACGTGTTTTTGCTCGACTAGCCTGCGGGATGCATCCTCTCGCACGTGTTTTTACTCGACTAGCCTGCGGGATGCATCCTCTCGCACGTGTTTTTGCTCGACTAGCCATGCGCATCCCAAAAAACCTGCGCATGCGCATCCCACAAAACCTCCGCATGCGCATCCCACAAAACCTCGCACGTGTTTTTACTCGACTAGCCTGCGGGATGCATCCTCTCGCACGTGTTTTTGCTCGACTAGCCATGCGCATCCCAAAAAACCTGCGCATGCGCATCCCACAAAACCTGCGCATGCGCATCCCACAAAACCTCGCACGTGTTTGTGCTCGACTAGGCTGCGGGATGCGTCCTTTCGCACGTGTTTTTACTCGACTAGCCTGCGGGATGCATCCTCTCGCACGTGTTTTTACTCGACTAGCCTGCGGGATGCATCCTCTCGCACGTGTTTTTGCTCGACTAGCCTGCGGGATGCATCCTCTCGCACGTGTTTTTGCTCGACTAGCCTGCGGGATACATCCTCTCGCACGTGTTTTTACTGGACTAGCCTGCAGGATGCATCCTCTCGCACGTGTTTTTACTCGACTAGCCTGCGGGATGCATCCTCTCGCACGTGTTTTTGCTCGACTAGCCTGCGGGATGCATCCTCTCGCACGTGTTTTTGCTCGACTAACCATGCGCATCCCAAAAAAACTGCGCATGCGCATCCCAAAAAACCTGCGCATGCGCATCCCACAAAACCTGCGCATGCGCATCCCACAAAACCTCGAACGTGTTTGTGCTCGACTAGCCTGCGGGATGCATCCTTTCGCACGTGTTTTTACTCGACTAGCCTGCGGGATGCATCCTCTCGAACGTGTTTTTGCTCGACTAGCCTGCGGGATGCATCCTCTCGCACGTGTTTTTACTCGACTAGCCTGCGGGATGCATCCTCTCGCACGTGTTTTTACTCGACTACCCTGCGGGATGCATCCTCTCGCACGTGTATATGCTCGACTAGCCATGCGCATCCCAAAAAGCCTGCGCATGCGCATCCCACAAAACCTCGCACGTGTTTTTACTCGACTAGCCTGCGGGATGCATCCTCTCGCACGTGTTTTTACTCGACTAGCCTGCGGGATGCATCCTCTCGCACGTGTTTTTACTCGACTAGCCTGCGGGATGCATCCTCTCGCACGTGTATATGCTCGACTAGCCATGCGCATCCCAAAAAGCCTGCGCATGCGCATCCCACAAAACCTCGCACGTGTTTTTACTCGACTAGCCTGCGGGATGCATCCTCTCGCACGTGTTTTTACTCGACTAGCCTGCGGGATGCATCCTCTCGCACGTGTTTTTACTCGACTAGCCTGCGGGATACATCCTCTCGCACGTGTTTTTACTCGACTAGCCTGCAGGATGCATCCTCTCGCACGTGTTTTTACTCGACTAGCCTGCGGGATGCATCCTCTCGCACGTGTTTTTGCTCGACTAGCCTGCGGGATGCATCCTCTCGCACGTGTTTTTGCTCGACTAACCATGCGCATCCCAAAAAACCTGCGCATGCGCATCCCAAAAAACCTACGCATGCGCATCCCACAAAACCTGCGCATGCGCATCCCACAAAACCTCGCACGTGTTTGTGCTCGACTAGCCTGCGGGATGCATCCTTTCGCACGTGTTTTTACTCGACTAGCCTGCGGGATGCATCCTCTCGCACGTGTTTTTGCTCGACTAGCCTGCGGGATGCATCCTCTCGCACGTGTTTTTACTCGACTACACTGCGGGATGCATCCTCTCGCACGTGTTTTTGCTCGACTAGCCATGCGCATCCCAAAAAACCTGCGCATGCGCATCCCACAAAACCTGCGCATGCGCATCCCACAAAACCTCGCACGTGTTTTTACTCGACTAGCCTGCGGGATGCATCCTCTCGCACGTGTTTTTACTCGACTAGCCTGCGGGATGCATCCTCTCGCACGTGTTTTTACTCGACTAGCCTGCGGGATGCATCCTCTCGCACGTGTTTTTACTCGACTAGAATGCAGGATGCATCCTCTCGCACGTGTTTTTACTCGACTAGCCTGCGGGATGCATCCTCTCGCACGTGTTTTTGCTCGACCAGCCTGCGGGATGCATCCTCTCGCACGTGTTTTTGCTCGACTAGCCTGCGGGATGCATCCTCTCGCACGTGTTTTTACTCGACTAGCCTGCGGGATTCATCCTCTCGCACGTGTTTATGCTCGACTAGCCATGCGCATCCCAAAAAGCCTGCGCATGCGCATCCCACAAAACCTCGCACGTGTTTTTACTCGACTAGCCTGCGGGATGCATCCTCTCGCACGTGTTTTTACTCGACTAGCCTGCGGGATACATCCTCTCGCACGTGTTTTTACTCGACTAGCCTGCAGGATGCATCCTCTCGCACGTGTTTTTACTCTACTAGCCTGCGGGATGCATCCTCTCGCACGTGTTTTTGCTCGACTAGCCTGCGGGATGCATCCTCTCGCACGTGTTTTTGCTCGACTAGCCTGCGGGATGCATCCTCTCGCACGTGTTTTTGCTCGACTAGCCTGCGGGATGCATCCTCTCGCACGTGTTTTTACTCGACTACCCTGCGGGATGCATCCTCTCGCACGTGTTTTTGCTCGACTAGCCATGCGCATCCCAAAAAACCTGCGCATGCGCATCCCACAAAACCTCGCACGTGTTTTTACTCGACTAGCCTGCGGGATGCATCCTCTCGCACGTGTTTTTACTCGACTAGCCTGCGGGATGCATCCTCTCGCACGTGTTTTTACTCGACTAGCCTGCGGGATGCATCCTCTCGCACGTGTTTTTACTCGACTAGCCTGCAGGATGCATCCTCTCGCACGTGTTTTTACTCGACTAGCCTGCGGGATGCATCCTCTCGTACGTGTTTTTGCTCGACCAGCCTGCGGGATGCATCCTCTCGCACGTGTTTTTGCTCGACTAGCCTGCGGGATACATCCTCTCGCACGTGTTTTTGCTCGACTAGCCTGCGGGATGCATCCTCTCGCACGGTGTTTTTGCTCGACTAGCCTGCGGGATGCATCCTCTCGCACGTGTTTTTGCTCGACTAGCCTGCGGGACGCATCCTCTCGCACGTGTTTTTACTCGACTAGCCTGCGGGATGCATCCTCTCGCACGTGTTTTTGCTCGACTAGCCATGCGCATCCCAAAAAACCTGCGCATGCGCATCCCACAAAACCTGCGCATGCGCATCCCACAAAACCTCGCACGTGTTTGTGCTCGACTAGGCTGCGGGATGCGTCCTTTCGCACGTGTTTTTACTCGACTAGCCTGCGGGATGCATCCTCTCGCACGTGTTTTTACTCGACTAGCCTGCGGGATGCATCCTCTCGCACGTGTTTTTGCTCGACTAGCCTGCGGGATGCATCCTCTCGCACGTGTTTTTGCTCGACTAGCCTGCGGGATACATCCTCTCGCACGTGTTTTTACTGGACTAGCCTGCAGGATGCATCCTCTCGCACGTGTTTTTACTCGACTAGCCTGCGGGATGCATCCTCTCGCACGTGTTTTTGCTCGACTAGCCTGCGGGATGCATCCTCTCGCACGTGTTTTTACTCGACTAGCCTGCGGGATGCATCCTCTCGCACGTGTTTTTGCTCGACTAGCCATGCGCATCCCAAAAAACCTGCGCATGCGCATCCCACAAAACCTCCGCATGCGCATCCCACAAAACCTCGCACGTGTTTTTACTCGACTAGCCTGCGGGATGCATCCTCTCGCACGTGTTTTTGCTCGACTAGCCATGCGCATCCCAAAAAACCTGCGCATGCGCATCCCACAAAACCTGCGCATGCGCATCCCACAAAACCTCGCACGTGTTTGTGCTCGACTAGGCTGCGGGATGCGTCCTTTCGCACGTGTTTTTACTCGACTAGCCTGCGGGATGCATCCTCTCGCACGTGTTTTTACTCGACTAGCCTGCGGGATGCATCCTCTCGCACGTGTTTTTACTCGACTAGCCTGCGGGATGCATCCTCTCGCACGTGTTTTTACTCGACTAGCCTGCAGGATGCATCCTCTCGCACGTGTTTTTACTCGACTAGCCTGCGGGATGCATCCTCTCGTACGTGTTTTTGCTCGACCAGCCTGCGGGATGCATCCTCTCGCACGTGTTTTTGCTCGACTAGCCTGCGGGATGCATCCTCTCGCACGTGTTTTTACTCGACTAGCCTGCGGGATTCATCCTCTCGCACGTGTTTTTACTCGACTAGCCTGCGGGATGCATCCTCTCGCACGTGTTTTTGCTCGACTAGGCATGCGCATCCCAAAAAACCTGCGCATGCGCATCCCAAAAAACCTGCGCATGCGCATCCCACAAAACCTGCGCATGCGCATCCCACAAAACCTCGCACGGGTTGTGCTCGACTAGCCTGCGGGATGCATCCTTTCGTACGTGTTTTTACTCGACTAGCCTGCAGGATGCATCCTCTCGCACGTGTTTTTACTCGACTAGCCTGCGGGATGCATCCTCTCGCACGTGTTTTTGCTCGACTAGCCTGCGGGATGCATCCTCTCGCACGTGTTTTTGCTCGACTAGGCATGCGCATCCCAAAAAACCTGCGCATGCGCATCCCAAAAAACCTGCGCATGCGCATCCCACAAAACCTCGCACGGGTTGTGCTCGACTAGCCTGCGGGATGCATCCTTTCGTACGTGTTTTTACTCGACTAGCCTGCGGGATGCATCCTCCCGCACGTGTTTTTGCTCGACTAGCCTGCGGGATGCATCCTCTCGCACGTGTTTTTACTCGACTACCCTGCGGGATGCATCCTCTCGCACGTGTTTTTGCTCGAC
This sequence comes from Lasioglossum baleicum, assembly GCF_051020765.1. NCBI lineage: Eukaryota > Metazoa > Arthropoda > Insecta > Hymenoptera > Halictidae > Lasioglossum > Lasioglossum baleicum. Next base: position 97,992 of record NW_027469495.1, on the reverse strand, counting down.
TAGCCATGCGCATCCCAAAAAACCTGCGCATGCGCATCCCACAAAACCTCGCACGTGTTTTTACTCGACTAGCCTGCGGGATGCATCCTCTCGCACGTGTTTTTACTCGACTAGCCTGCGGGATGCATCCTCTCGCACGTGTTTTTACTCGACTAGCCTGCGGGATGCATCCTCTCGCACGTGTTTTTACACGACTAGCCTGCAGGATGCATCCTCTCGCACGTGTTTTTACTCGACTAGCCTGCGGGATGCATCCTCTCGTACGTGTTTTTGCTCGGCCAGCCTGCGGGATGCATCCTCTCGCACGTGTTTTTGCTCGACTAGCCTGCGGGATGCATCCTCTCGCACGTGTTTTTACTCGACTAGCCTGCGGGATTCATCCTCTCGCACGTGTTTTTACTCGACTAGCCTGCGGGATGCATCCTCTCGCACGTGTTTTTGCTCGACTAGCCTGCGGGATGCATCCTCTCGCACGTGTTTTTACTCGACTAGCCTGCGGGATGCATCCTCCCGCACGTGTTTTTACTCGACTAGCCTGCGGGATACATCCTCTCGCACGTGTTTTTGCTCGACTAGCCTGCGGGATGCATCCTCTCGCACGGTGTTTTTGCTCGACTAGCCTGCGGGATGCATCCTCTCGCACGTGTTTTTGCTCGACTAGCCTGCGGGACGCATCCTCTCGCACGTGTTTTTACTCGACTAGCCTGCGGGATGCATCCTCTCGCACGTGTTTTTACTCGACTAGCCTGCGGGATGCATCCTCTCGCACGTGTTTTTACTCGACTAGCCTGCGGGATGCATCCTCTCGCACGTGTTTTTGCTCGACTAGCCTGCGGGATGCATCCTCTCGCACGTGTTTTTACTCGACTACCCTGCGGGATGCATCCTCTCGCACGTGTTTTTGCTCGACTAGCCATGCGCATCCCAAAAAACCTGCGCATGCGCATCCCACAAAACCTCGCACGTGTTTTTACTCGACTAGCCTGCGGGATGCATCCTCTCGCACGTGTTTTTACTCGACTAGCCTGCGGGATGCATCCTCTCGCACGTGTTTTTGCTCGACTAGCCTGCGGGATGCATCCTCTCGCACGTGTTTTTGCTCGACTAGCCTGCGGGACGCATCCTCTCGCACGTGTTTTTACTCGACTAGCCTGCGGGATGCATCCTCTCGCACGTGTTTTTACTTGACTAGCCTGCGGGAAGCATCCTCTTGCACGTGTTTTTACTCGTCTAGCCTGCGGGATGCATCCTCTCGCACGTGTTTTTACTCGACTAGCCTGCGGGAAGCATCCTCTCGCACGTGTTTTTACTCGACTAGCCTGCGGGATGCATCCTCTCGCACGTGTTTTTACTCGACTAGCCTGCGGGATGCATCCTCCCGCACGTGTTTTTACTCGACTAGCCTGCGGGATACATCCTCTCACACGTGTTTTTGCTCGACTAGCCTGCGGGATGCATCCTCTCGCACGTGTTTTTGCTCGACTAGCCTGCGGGATGCATCCTCTCGCACGTGTTTTTACTCGACTACCCTGCGGGATGCATCCTCTCGCACGTGTTTTTGCTCGACTACCCTGCGGGATGCATCCTCTCGCACGTGTTTTTGCTCGACTAGCCATGCGCATCCCAAAAAACCTGCGCATGCGCATCCCACAAAACCTCGCACGTGTTTTTACTCGACTAGCCTGCGGGATGCATCCTCTCGCACGTGTTTTTACTCGACTAGCCTGCGGGATGCATCCTCTCGCACGTGTTTTTACTCGACTAGCCTGCGGGATGCATCCTCTCGCACGTGTTTTTACTCGACTAGCCTGCAGGATGCATCCTCTCGCACGTGTTTTTACTCGACTAGCCTGCGGGATGCATCCTCTCGTACGTGTTTTTGCTCGACCAGCCTGCGGGATGCATCCTCTCGCACGTGTTTTTGCTCGACTAGCCTGCGGGATGCATCCTCTCGCACGTGTTTTTACTCGACTAGCCTGCGGGATTCATCCTCTCGCACGTGTTTTTACTCGACTAGCCTGCGGGATGCATCCTCTCGCACGTGTTTTTGCTCGACTAGCCTGCGGGATGCATCCTCTCGCACGTGTTTTTACTCGACTAGCCTGCGGGATGCATCCTCTCGCACGTGTTTTTACTCGACTAGCCTGCGGGATGCATCCTCTCGCACGTGTTTTTGCTCGACTAGCCTGCGGGATGCATCCTCTCGCACGTGGTTTTGCTCGACTAGCCTGCAGGATTCATCCTCTCGCACGTGTTTTGACTCGACTAGCCTGCGGGATGCATCCTCTCGCACGTGTTTTTACTCGACTAGCCTGCGGGATGCATCCTCTCGCACGTGTTTTTGCTCGACTAGCCTGCGGGATGCATCCTCTCGCACGTGTTTTTACTCGACTAGCCTGCGGGATGCATCCTCTCGCACGTGTTTTTACTCGACTAGCCTGCGGGATGCATCCTCTCGGACGTGTTTTTACTCGACTAGCCTGCGGGATGCATCCTCTCGCACGTGTTTTTACTCGACTAGCCTGCAGGATGCATCCTCTCGCACGTGTTTTTACTCGACTAGCCTGCGGGATGCATCCTCTCGCACGTGTTTTTGCTCGACTAGCCATGCGCATCCCAAAAAACCTGCGCATGCGCATCCCACAAAACCTCGCACGTGTTTTTACTCGACTAGCCTGCGGGATGCATCCTCTCGCACGTGTTTTTACTTGACTAGCCTGCGGGAAGCATCCTCTCGCACGTGTTTTTACTCGACTAGCCTGCGGGAAGCATCCTCTCGCACGTGTTTTTTACTCGACTAGCCTGCGGGATGCATCCTCTCGCACGTGTTTTTACTCGACTAGCCTGCGGGATGCATCCTCTCGCACGTGTTTTTGCTCGACTAGCCTGCGGGATGCATCCTCTCGCACGTGTTTTACTCGACTACCCTGCGGGATGCATCCTCTCGCACGTGTTTTTGCTCGACTAGCCATGCGCATCCCAAAAAACCTGCGCATGCGCATCCCACAAAACCTCGCACGTGTTTTTACTCGACTAGCCTGCGGGATGCATCCTCTCGCACGTGTTTTTACTCGACTAGCCTGCGGGATGCATCCTCTCGCACGTGTTTTTGCTCGACTAGCCTGCGGGATGCATCCTCTCGCACGTGTTTTTGCTCGACTAGCCTGCGGGACGCATCCTCTCGCACGTGTTTTTACTCGACTAGCCTGCGGGATGCATCCTCTCGCACGTGTTTTTACTTGACTAGCCTGCGGGAAGCATCCTCTTGCACGTGTTTTTACTCGTCTAGCCTGCGGGATGCATCCTCTCGCACGTGTTTTAACTCGACTAGCCTGCGGGAAGCATCCTCTCGCACGTGTTTTTACTCGACTAGCCTGCGGGATGCATCCTCTCGCACGTGTTTTTACTCGACTAGCCTGCGGGATGCATCCTCCCGCACGTGTTTTTACTCGACTAGCCTGCGGGATACATCCTCTCACACGTGTTTTTGCTCGACTAGCCTGCGGGATGCATCCTCTCGCACGTGTTTTTGCTCGACTAGCCTGCGGGATGCATCCTCTCGCACGTGTTTTTACTCGACTACCCTGCGGGATGCATCCTCTCGCACGTGTTTTTGCTCGACTACCCTGCGGGATGCATCCTCTCGCACGTGTTTTTGCTCGACTAGCCATGCGCATCCCAAAAAACCTGCGCATGCGCATCCCACAAAACCTCGCACGTGTTTTTACTCGACTAGCCTGCGGGATGCATCCTCTCGCACGTGTTTTTACTCGACTAGCCTGCGGGATGCATCCTCTCGCACGTGTTTTTACTCGACTAGCCTGCGGGATGCATCCTCTCGCACGTGTTTTTACTCGACTAGCCTGCAGGATGCATCCTCTCGCACGTGTTTTTACTCGACTAGCCTGCGGGATGCATCCTCTCGTACGTGTTTTTGCTCGACCAGCCTGCGGGATGCATCCTCTCGCACGTGTTTTTGCTCGACTAGCCTGCGGGATGCATCCTCTCGCACGTGTTTTTGCTCGACTAGCCTGCGGGATGCATCCTCTCGCACGTGTTTTTACTCGACTAGCCTGCGGGATGCATCCTCTCGCACGTGTTTTTACTCGACTAGCCTGCGGGATGCATCCTCTCGCACGTGTTTTTGCTCGACTAGCCTGCGGGATGCATCCTCTCGCACGTGTTTTTGCTCGACTAGCCTGCAGGATTCATCCTCTCGCACGTGTTTTTACTCGACTAGCCTGCGGGATGCATCCTCTCGCACGTGTTTTTGCTCGACTAGCCTGCGGGATGCATCCTCTCGCAAGTGTTTTTGCTCGACTAGCCTGCGGGACGCATCCTCTCGCACGTGTTTTTACTCGACTAGCCTGCGGGATGCATCCTCTCGCACGTGTTTTTACTTGACTAGCCTGCGGGAAGCATCCTCTTGCACGTGTTTTTACTCGTCTAGCCTGCGGGATGCATCCTCTCGCACGTGTTTTTACTCGACTAGCCTGCGGGAAGCATCCTCTCGCACGTGTGTTTACTCGACTAGCCTGCGGGATGCATCCTCTCGCACGTGTTTTTACTCGACTAGCCTGCGGGAAGCATCCTCTCGCACGTGTTTTTGCTCGACTAGCCTGCGGGATGCATCCTCTCGCACGTGTTTTTGCTCGACTAGCCATGCGCATCCCAAAAAACCTGCGCATGCGCATCCCACAAAAGCTCGCACGTGTTTTTACTCGACTAGCCTGCGGGATGCATCCTCTCGCACGTGTTTTTACTCGAGTAGCCAGCGGGATGCATCCTCTCGCACGTGTTTTTACTCGACTAGCCTGCGGGATGCATCCTCTCGCACGTGTTTTTGCTCGACTAGCCTGCGGGATGCATCCTCTCGCACGTGTTTTTGCTCGACTAGCCTGCGGGATGCATCCTCTCGTACGTGTTTTTGCTCGACTAGCCTGCGGGATGCATCCTCTCGCACGTGTTTTTGCTCGACTAGCCATGCGCATCCCAAAAAACCTGCGCATGCGCATCCCAAAAAACCTGCGCGTGCGCATCCCAAAAAACCTGCGCATGCGCATCCCACAAAACCTCGCACGTGTTTTTACTCGACTAGCCTGCGGGATGCATCCTCTCGCACGTGTTTTTACTCGACTAGCCTGCGGGATGCATCCTCTCGCACGTGTTTTTACTCGACTAGCCTGCGGGATGCATCCTCTCGCACGTGTTTTTACTCGACTAGCCTGCGGGAAGCATCCTCTCGCACGTGTTTTTACTCGACTAGCCTGCGGGAAGCATCCTCTCGCACGTGTTTTTACTCGACTAGTCTGCGGGATGCATCCTCTCGCACGTGTTTTTGCTCGACTAGCCTGCGGGATGCATCCTCTCGCACGTGTTTTTGCTCGACTAGCCTGCGGGATGCATCCTCTCGCACGTGTTTTTACTCGACTAGCCATGCGCATCCCAAAAAACCTGCGCATGCGCATCCCAAAAAACCTGCGCATGCGCATCCCACAAAACCTGCGCATGCGCATCCCACAAAACTTCGCACGTGTTTTTACTCGACTAGCCTGCGGGATGCATCCTCTCGCACGTGTTTTTACTCGACTAGCCTGCGGGATGCATCCTCTCGCACGTGTTTTTGCTCGACTAGCCTGCGGGATGCATCCTCTCGCACGTGTTTTTACTCGACTAGCCTGCGGGATTCATCCTCTCGCACGTGTTTTTACTCGACTAGCCTGCGGGAATGCTTCCTTTCGTACGTGTTTTTACTCGACTAGCCTGCGGGATGCATCCTCTCGCACGTGTTTTTACTCGACTAGCCTGCGAGAAGCATCCTCTCGCACGTGTTTTTGCTCGAGTAGCCTGCGGGATGCATCCTCTCGCACGTGTTTTTACTCGACTAGCCTGCGGGATGCATCCTCTCGCACGTGTTTTTGCTCGACTAGCCTGCGGGATGCATCCTCTCGCACGTGTTTTTGCTCGACTAGCCTGCGGGATGCATCCTCTCGTACGTGTTTTTGCTCGACTAGCCTGCGGTATGCATCCTCTCGCACGTGTTTTTGCTCGACTAGCCATGCGCATCCCAAAAAACCTGCGCATGCGCATCCCAAAAAACCTGCGCGTGCGCATCCCAAAAAACTTGCGCATGCGCATCCCACAAAACCGCGCACGTGTTTTTACTCGACTAGCCTGCGGGATGCATCCTCTCGCACGTGTTTTTACTCGACTAGCCTGCGGGATGCATCCTCTCGCACGTGTTTTTACTCGACTAGCCTGCGGGATGCATCCTCTCGCACGTGTTTTTACTCGACTAGCCTGCGGGAAGCATCCTCTCGCACGTGTTTTTACTCGACTAGTCTGCGGGATGCATCCTCTCGCACGTGTTTTTGCTCGACTAGCCTGCGGGATGCATCCTCTAGCACGTGTATTTGCTCGACTAGCCTGCGGGATGCATCCTCTCGCACGTGTTTTTACTCGACTAGCCATGCGCATCCCAAAAAACCTGCGCATGCGCATCCCAAAAAACCTGCGCATGCGCATCCCACAAAACCTGCGCATGCGCATCCCACAAAACTTCGCACGTGTTTTTACTCGACTAGCCTGCGGGATGCATCCTCTCGCACGTGTTTTTACTCGACTAGCCTGCGGGATGCATCCTCTCGCACGTGTTTTTGCTCGACTAGCCTGCGGGATGCATCCTCTCGCACGTGTTTTTACTCGACTAGCCTGCGGGATTCATCCTCTCGCACGTGTTTTTACTCGACTAGCCTGCGGGATGCATCCTCTCGCACGTGTTTTTGCTCGACTAGCCTGCAGGATTCATCCTCTCGCACGTGTTTTTACTCGACTAGCCTGCGGGATGCATCCTCTCGCACGTGTTTTTGCTCGACTAGCCAGCGGGATGCATCCTCTAGCACGTGTTTTTGCTCGACTAGCCTGCGGGATGCATCCTCTCGCACGTGTTTTTACTCGACTAGCCATGCGCATCCCAAAAAACCTGCGCATGCGCATCCCAAAAAACCTGCGCATGCGCATCCCACAAAACCTGCGCATGCGCATCCCACAAAACTTCGCACGTGTTTTTACTCGACTAGCCTGCGGGATGCATCCTCTCGCACGTGTTTTTACTCGACTAGCCTGCGGGATGCATCCTCTCGCACGTGTTTTTGCTCGACTAGCCTGCGGGATGCATCCTCTCGCACGTGTTTTTACTCGACTAGCCTGCGGGATTCATCCTCTCGCACGTGTTTTTACTCGACTAGCCTGCGGGATGCATCCTCTCGCACGTGTTTTTGCTCGACTAGCCTGCGGGATGCATCCTCTCGCACGTGTTTTTGCTCGACTAGCCTGCAGGATTCATCCTCTCGCACGTGTTTTTACTCGACTAGCCTGCGGGATGCATCCTCTCGCACGTGTTTTTGCTCGACTAGCCTGCGGGATGCATCCTCTAGCACGTGTTTTTGCTCGACTAGCCTGCGGGATGCATCCTCTCGCACGTGTTTTTACTCGACTAGCCATGCGCATCCCAAAAAACCTGCGCATGCGCATCCCAAAAAACCTGCGCATGCGCATCCCACAAAACCTGCGCATGCGCATCCCACAAATCTTCGCACGTGTTTTTACTCGACTAGCCTGCGGGATGCATCCTCTCGCACGTGTTTTTACTCGACTAGCCTGCGGGATGCATCCTCTCGCACGTGTTTTTGCTCGAGTAGCCTGCGGGATGCATCCTCTCGCACGTGTTTTTACTCGACTAGCCTGCGGGATGCATCCTCTCGCACGTGTTTTTGCTCGAGTAGCCTGCGGGATGCATCCTCTCGCACGTGTTTTTACTCGAGTAGCCTGCGGGATGCATCCTCTCGCACGTGTTTTTACTCGACTAGCCTGCGGGATGCATCCTCTCGCACGTGTTTTTGCTCGACTAGCCTGCGGGATGCATCCTCTCGCACGTGTTTTTGCTCGACTAGCCTGCGGGATGCATCCTCTCGTACGTGTTTTTGCTCGACTAGCCTGCGGTATGCATCCTCTCGCACGTGTTTTTGCTCGTCTAGCCATGCGCATCCCAAAAAACCTGCGCATGCGCATCCCAAAAAACCTGCGCGTGCGCATCCCAAAAAACCTGCGCATGCGCATCCCACAAAACCTCGCACGTGTTTTTACTCGACTAGCCTGCGGGATGCATCCTCTCGCACGTGTTTTTACTCGACTAGCCTGCGGGATGCATCCTCTCGCACGTGTTTTTACTCGACTAGCCTGCGGGATGCATCCTCTCGCACGTGTTTTTACTCGACTAGCCTGCGGGAAGCATCCTCTCGCACGTGTTTTTACTCGACTAGTCTGCGGGATGCATCCTCTCGCACGTGTTTTTGCTCGACTAGCCTGCGGGATGCATCCTCTAGCACGTGTTTTTGCTCGACTAGCCTGCGGGATGCATCCTCTCGCACGTGTTTTTTACTCGACTAGCCATGCGCATCCCAAAAAACCTGCGCATGCGCATCCCAAAAAACCTGCGCATGCGCATCCCACAAAACCTGCGCATGCGCATCCCACAAAACTTCGCACGTGTTTTTACTCGACTAGCCTGCGGGATGCATCCTCTCGCACGTGTTTTTACTCGACTAGCCTGCGGGATGCATCCTCTCGCACGTGTTTTTGCTCGACTAGCCTGCGGGATGCATCCTCTCGCACGTGTTTTTACTCGACTAGCCTGCGGGATGCATCCCCTCGCACGTGTTTTTACTCGACTAGCCTGCGGGATGCATCCTCTCGCACGTGTTTTTACTCGACTAGCCTGCGGGAAGCATCCTCTCGCACGTGTTTTTACTCGACTAGCCTGCGGGAAGCATCCTCTCGCACGTGTTTTTACTCGACTAGTCTGCGGGATGCATCCTCTCGCACGTGTTTTTGCTCGACTAGCCTGCGGGATGCATCCTCTCGCACGTGTTTTTGCTCGACTAGCCTGCGGGATGCATCCTCTCGCACGTGTTTTTACTCGACTAGCCATGCGCATCCCAAAAAACCTGCGCATGCGCATCCCAAAAAACCTGCGCATGCGCATCCCACAAAACCTGCGCATGCGCATCCCACAAAACTTCGCACGTGTTTTTACTCGACTAGCCTGCGGGATGCATCCTCTCGCACGTGTTTTTACTCGACTAGCCTGCGGGATGCATCCTCTCGCACGTGTTTTTGCTCGACTAGACTGCGGGATGCATCCTCTCGCACGTGTTTTTGCTCGACTAGCCTGCAGGATTCATCCTCTCGCACGTGTTTTTACTCGACTAGCCTGCGGGATGCATCCTCTCGCACGTGTTTTTACTCGACTAGCCTGCGGGATGCATCCTCTCGTACGTGTTTTTGCTCGACTAGCCTGCGGTATGCATCCTCTCGCACGTGTTTTTGCTCGACTAGCCATGCGCATCCCAAAAAACCTGCGCATGCGCATCCCAAAAAACCTGCGCGTGCGCATCCCAAAAAACCTGCGCATGCGCATCCCACAAAACCGCGCACGTGTTTTTACTCGACTAGCCTGCGGGATGCATCCTCTCGCACGTGTTTTTACTCGACTAGCCTGCGGGATGCATCCTCTCGCACGTGTTTTTACTCGACTAGCCTGCGGGATGCATCCTCTCGCACGTGTTTTTACTCGACTAGCCTGCGGGAAGCATCCTCTCGCACGTGTTTTTACTCGACTAGTCTGCGGGATGCATCCTCTCGCACGTGTTTTTGCTCGACTAGCCTGCGGGATGCATCCTCTAGCACGTGTATTTGCTCGACTAGCCTGCGGGATGCATCCTCTCGCACGTGTTTTTACTCGACTAGCCATGCGCATCCCAAAAAACCTGCGCATGCGCATCCCAAAAAACCTGCGCATGCGCATCCCACAAAACCTGCGCATGCGCATCCCACAAAACTTCGCACGTGTTTTTACTCGACTAGCCTGCGGGATGCATCCTCTCGCACGTGTTTTTACTCGACTAGCCTGCGGGATGCATCCTCTCGCACGTGTTTTTGCTCGACTAGCCTGCGGGATGCATCCTCTCGCACGTGTTTTTACTCGACTAGCCTGCGGGATTCATCCTCTCGCACGTGTTTTTACTCGACTAGCCTGCGGGATGCATCCTCTCGCACGTGTTTTTGCTCGACTAGCCTGCGGGATGCATCCTCTCGCACGTGTTTTTGCTCGACTAGCCTGCAGGATTCATCCTCTCGCACGTGTTTTTACTCGACTAGCCTGCGGGATGCATCCTCTCGCACGTGTTTTTGCTCGACTAGCCTGCGGGATGCATCCTCTAGCACGTGTTTTTGCTCGACTAGCCTGCGGGATGCATCCTCTCGCACGTGTTTTTACTCGACTAGCCATGCGCATCCCAAAAAACCTGCGCATGCGCATCCCACAAAACCTGCGCATGCGCATCCCACAAAACTTCGCACGTGTTTTTACTCGACTAGCCTGCGGGATGCATCCTCTCGCACGTGTTTTTACTCGACTAGCCTGCGGGATGCATCCTCTCGCACGTGTTTTTGCTCGACTAGCCTGCGGGATGCATCCTCTCGCACGTGTTTTTACTCGACTAGCCTGCGGGATGCATCCTCTCGCACGTGTTTTTGCTCGACTAGCCTGCAGGATTCATCCTCTCGCACGTGTTTTTACTCGACTAGCCTGCGGGATGCATCCTCTCGCACGTGTTTTTGCTCGACTAGCCTGCGGGATGCATCCTCTAGCACGTGTTTTTGCTCGACTAGCCTGCGGGATGCATCCTCTCGCACGTGTTTTTACTCGACTAGCCATGCGCATCCCAAAAAACCTGCGCATGCGCATCCCAAAAAACCTGCGCATGCGCATCCCACAAAACCTGCGCATGCGCATCCCACAAAACTTCGCACGTGTTTTTACTCGACTAGCCTGCGGGATGCATCCTCTCGCACGTGTTTTTACTCGACTAGCCTGCGGGATGCATCCTCTCGCACGTGTTTTTGCTCGACTAGCCTGCGGGATGCATCCTCTCGCACGTGTTTTTACTCGACTAGCCTGCGGGATTCATCCTCTCGCACGTGTTTTTACTCGACTAGCCTGCGGGATGCATCCTCTCGCACGTGTTTTTGCTCGAATAGCCTGCGGGATGCATCCTCTCGCACGTGTTTTTGCTCGACTAGCCTGCAGGATTCATCCTCTCGCACGTGTTTTTACTCGACTAGCCTGCGGGATGCATCCTCTCGCACGTGTTTTTGCTCGACTAGCCTGCGGGATGCATCCTCTAGCACGTGTTTTTGCTCGACTAGCCTGCGGGATGCATCCTCTCGCACGTGTTTTTACTCGACTAGCCATGCGCATCCCAAAAAACCTGCGCATGCGCATCCCAAAAAACCTGCGCATGCGCATCCCACAAAACCTGCGCATGCGCATCCCACAAATCTTCGCACGTGTTTTTACTCGACTAGCCTGCGGGATGCATCCTCTCGCACGTGTTTTTTCTCGACTAGCCTGCGGGATGCATCCTCTCGCACGTGTTTTTGCTCGAGTAGCCTGCGGGATGCATCCTCTCGCACGTGTTTTTACTCGACTAGCCTGCGGGATGCATCCTCTCGCACGTGTTTTTGCTCGAGTAGCCTGCGGGATGCATCCTCTCGCACGTGTTTTTACTCGAGTAGCCTGCGGGATGCATCCTCTCGCACGTGTTTTTACTCGACTAGCCTGCGGGATGCATCCTCTCGCACGTGTTTTTGCTCGACTAGCCTGCGGGATGCATCCTCTCGCACGTGTTTTTGCTCGACTAGCCTGCGGGATGCATCCTCTCGTACGTGTTTTTGCTCGACTAGCCTGCGGTATGCATCCTCTCGCACGTGTTTTTGCTCGACTAGCCATGCGCATCCCAAAAAACCTGCGCATGCGCATCCCAAAAAACCTGCGCGTGCGCATCCCAAAAAACCTGCGCATGCGCATCCCACAAAACCTCGCACGTGTTTTTACTCGACTAGCCTGCGGGATGCATCCTCTCGCACGTGTTTTTACTCGACTAGCCTGCGGGATGCATCCTCTCGCACGTGTTTTTACTCGACTAGCCTGCGGGATGCATCCTCTCGCACGTGTTTTTACTCGACTAGCCTGCGGGAAGCATCCTCTCGCACGTGTTTTTACTCGACTAGTCTGCGGGATGCATCCTCTCGCACGTGTTTTTGCTCGACTAGCCTGCGGGATGCATCCTCTAGCACGTGTTTTTGCTCGACTAGCCTGCGGGATGCATCCTCTCGCACGTGTTTTTACTCGACTAGCCATGCGCATCCCAAAAAACCTGCGCATGCGCATCCCAAAAAACCTGCGCATGCGCATCCCACAAAACCTGCGCATGCGCATCCCACAAAACTTCGCACGTGTTTTTACTCGACTAGCCTGCGGGATGCATCCTCTCGCACGTGTTTTTACTCGACTAGCCTGCGGGATGCATCCTCTCGCACGTGTTTTTGCTCGACTAGCCTGCGGGATGCATCCTCTCGCACGTGTTTTTACTCGACTAGCCTGCGGGATGCATCCTCTCGCACGTGTTTTTGCTCGACTAGCCTGCAGGATTCATCCTCTCGCACGTGTTTTTACTCGACTAGCCTGCGGGATGCATCCTCTCGCACGTGTTTTTGCTCGACTAGCCTGCGGGATGCATCCTCTAGCACGTGTTTTTGCTCGACTAGCCTGCGGGATGCATCCTCTCGCACGTGTTTTTACTCGACTAGCCATGCGCATCCCAAAAAACCTGCGCATGCGCATCCCAAAAAACCTGCGCATGCGCATCCCACAAAACCTGCGCATGCGCATCCCACAAAACTTCGCACGTGTTTTTACTCGACTAGCCTGCGGGATGCATCCTCTCGCACGTGTTTTTACTCGACTAGCCTGCGGGATGCATCCTCTCGCACGTGTTTTTGCTCGACTAGCCTGCGGGATGCATCCTCTCGCACGTGTTTTTACTCGACTAGCCTGCGGGATTCATCCTCTCGCACGTGTTTTTACTCGACTAGCCTGCGGGATGCATCCTCTCGCACGTGTTTTTGCTCGACTAGACTGCGGGATGCATCCTCTCGCACGTGTTTTTGCTCGACTAGCCTGCAGGATTCATCCTCTCGCACGTGTTTTTACTCGACTAGCCTGCGGGATGCATCCTCTCGCACGTGTTTTTGCTCGACTAGCCTGCGGGATGCATCCTCTAGCACGTGTTTTTGCTCGACTAGCCTGCGGGATGCATCCTCTCGCACCTGATTTTACTCGACTAGCCATGCGCATCCCAAAAAACCTGCGCATGCGCATCCCAAAAAACCTGCGCATGCGCATCCCACAAAACCTGCGCATGCGCATCCCACAAAACTTCGCACGTGTTTTTACTCGACTAGCCTGCGGGATGCATCCTCTCGCACGTGTTTTTACTCGACTAGCCTGCGGGATGCATCCTCTCGCACGTGTTTTTGCTCGACTAGCCTGCGGGATGCATCCTCTCGCACGTGTTTTTGCTCGACTAGCCTGCGGGATGCATCCTCTCGTACGTGTTTTTGCTCGACTAGCCTGCGGGATGCATCCTCTCGCACGTGTTTTTGCTCGACTAGCCATGCGCATCCCAAAAAACCTGCGCATGCGCATCCCAAAAAACCTGCGCGTGCGCATCCCAAAAAACCTGCGCATGCGCATCCCACAAAACCTCGCACGTGTTTTTACTCGACTAGCCTGCGGGATGCATCCTCTCGCACGTGTTTTTACTCGACTAGCCTGCGGGATGCATCCTCTCGCACGTGTTTTTACTCGACTAGCCTGCGGGATGCATCCTCTCGCACGTGTTTTTACTCGACTAGCCTGCGGGAAGCATCCTCTCGCACGTGTTTTTACTCGACTAGTCTGCGGGATGCATCCTCTCGCACGTGTTTTTGCTCGAATAGCCTGCGGGATGCATCCTCTAGCACGTGTTTTTGCTCGACTAGCCTGCGGGATGCATCCTCTCGCACGTGTTTTTACTCGACTAGCCATGCGCATCCCAAAAAACCTGCGCATGCGCATCCCAAAAAACCTGCGCATGCGCATCCCACAAAACTTCGCACGTGTTTTTACTCGACTAGCCTGCGGGATGCATCCTCTCGCACGTGTTTTTGCTCGACTAGCCTGCGGGATGCATCCTCTCGCACGTGTTTTTGCTCGACTAGCCTGCGGGATGCATCCTCTCGCACGTGTTTTTGCTCGACTAGCCTGCGGGACGCATCCTCTAGCACTTGTTTTTACTCGACTAGCCTGCGGGATGCATCCTCTCGCACGTGTTTTTATTCGACTAGCCTGCGGGATGCATCCTCTCGCATGTGTTTTTGCTCGACTAGCCTGCGGGATGCATCCTCTCGCACGTGTTTTTACTCGACTAGCCTGCGGGATTCATCCTCTCGCACGTGTTTTTACTCGACTAGCCTGCGGGATGCATCCTCTCGCACGTGTTTTTGCTCGACTAGCCTGCAGGATTCATCCTCTCGCACGTGTTTTTACTCGACTAGCCTGCGGGATGCATCCTCTCGCACGTGTTTTTGCTCGACTAGCCTGCGGGATGCATCCTCTCGCACGTGTTTTTACTCGACTAGCCTGCGGGATGCATCCTCTCGCACGTGTTTTTGCTCGACTAGCCTGCGGGACGCATCCTCTCGCACGTGTTTTTACTCGACTAGCCTGCGGGATGCATCCTCTCGCACGTGTTTTTACTCGACTAGCCTGCGGGAAGCATCCTCTTGCACGTGTTTTTACTTGACTAGCCTGCGGGAAGCATCCTCTTGCACGTGTTTTTACTCGTCTAGCCTGCGGGATGCATCCTCTCGCACGTGTTTTTACTCGACTAGCCTGCGGGAAGCATCCTCTCGCACGTGTTTTTACTCGACTAGCCTGCGGGATGCATCCTCTCGCACGTGTTTTTGCTCGACTAGCCATGCGCATCCCAAAAAACCTGCGCATGCGCATCCCACAAAACCTGCGCATGCGCATCCCACAAAACTTCGCACGTGTTTGTGCTCGACTAGGCTGCGGGATGCATCCTTTCGCACGTGTTTTACTCGACTAGCCTGCGGGATGCATCCTCTCGCACGTGTTTTTACTCGACTAGCCTGCGGGATGCATACTCTCGCACGTGTTTTTGCTCGACTAGCCTGCGGGATGCATCCTCTCGCACGTGTTTTTACTCGACTAGCCTGCGGGATGCATCCTCTCGCACGTGTTTTTACTCGACTAGCCTGCGGGATGCATCCTCTCGCACGTGTTTTTGCTCGACTAGCCTGCGGGATGCATCCTCTCGCACGTGGTTTTGCTCGACTAGCCTGCAGGATTCATCCTCTCGCACGTGTTTTTACTCGACTAGCCTGCGGGATGCATCCTCTCGTACGTGTTTTTGCTCGACCAGCCTGCGGGATGCATCCTCTCGCACGTGTTTTTGCTCGACTAGCCTGCGGGATGCATCCTCTCGCACGTGTTTTTACTCGACTAGCCTGCGGGATTCATCCTCTCGCACGTGTTTTTGCTCGACTAGGCATGCGCATCCCAAAAAACCTGCGCATGCGCATCCCAAAAAACCTGCGCATGCGCATCCCACAAAACCTCGCACGGGTTGTGCTCGACTAGCCTGCGGGATGCATCCTTTCGTACGTGTTTTTACTCGACTAGCCTGCGGGATGCATCCTCTCGCACGTGTTTTTGCTCGACTAGCCTGCGGGATGCATCCTCTCGCACGTGTTTTTACTCGACTACCCTGCGGGATGCATCCTCTCGCACGTGTTTTTGCTCGACTAGCCATGCGCATCCCAAAAAACCTGCGCATGCGCATCCCACAAAACCTCGCACGTGTTTTTACTCGACTAGCCTGCGGGATGCATCCTCTCGCACGTGTTTTTACTCGACTAGCCTGCGGGATGCATCCTCTCGCACGTGTTTTTACTCGACTAGCCTGCGGGATGCATCCTCTCGCACGTGTTTTTACTCGACTAGCCTGCAGGATGCATCCTCTCGCACGTGTTTTTACTCGACTAGCCTGCGGGATGCATCCTCTCGTACGTGTTTTTGCTCGGCCAGCCTGCGGGATGCATCCTCTCGCACGTGTTTTTTCTCGACTAGCCTGCGGGATGCATCCTCTCGCACGTGTTTTTACTCGACTAGCCTGCGGGATTCATCCTCTCGCACGTGTTTTTACTCGACTAGCCTGCGGGATGCATCCTCTCGCACGTGTTTTTGCTCGACTAGCCTGCGGGATGCATCCTCTCGCACGTGTTTTTACTCGACTAGCCTGCGGGATGCATCCTCCCGCACGTGTTTTTACTCGACTAGCCTGCGGGATACATCCTCTCGCACGTGTTTTTGCTCGACTAGCCTGCGGGATGCATCCTCTCGCACGGTGTTTTTGCTCGACTAGCCTGCGGGATGCATCCTCTCGCACGTGTTTTTGCTCGACTAGCCTGCGGGACGCATCCTCTCGCACGTGTTTTTACTCGACTAGCCTGCGGGATGCATCCTCTCGCACGTGTTTTTACTTGACTAGCCTGCGGGAAGCATCCTCTCGCACGTGTTTTTACTCGACTAGCCTGCGGGATGCATCCTCTCGCACGTGTTTTTACTCGACTAGCCTGCGGGATGCATCCTCTCGCACGTGTTTTTACTCGACTAGCCTGCGGGATGCATCCTCTCGCACGTGTTTTTGCTCGACTAGCCTGCGGGATGCATCCTCTCGCACGTGTTTTTACTCGACTAGCCTGCGGGATTCATCCTCTCGCACGTGTTTTTACTCGACTAGCCTGCGGGATGCATCCTCTCGCACGTGTTTTTGCTCGACTAGCCTGCAGGATTCATCCTCTCGCACGTGTTTTTACTCGACTAGCCTGCGGGATGCATCCTCTCGCACGTGTTTTTACTCGACTAGCCTGCGGGATGCATCCTCTCGCACGTGTTTTTGCTCGACTAGCCTGCGGGATGCATCCTCTCGCACGTGTTTTTACTCGACTACCCTGCGGGATGCATCCTCTCGCACGTGTTTTTGCTCGACTAGCCATGCGCATCCCAAAAAACCTGCGCATGCGCATCCCACAAAACCTCGCACGTGTTTTTACTCGACTAGCCTGCGGGATGCATCCTCTCGCACGTGTTTTTACTCGACTAGCCTGCGGGATGCATCCTCTCGCACGTGTTTTTACTCGACTAGCCTGCGGGATGCATCCTCTCGCACGTGTTTTTACTCGACTAGCCTGCAGGATGCATCCTCTCGCACGTGTTTTTACTCGACTAGCCTGCGGGATGCATCCTCTCGTACGTGTTTTTGCTCGGCCAGCCTGCGGGATGCATCCTCTCGCAAGTGTTTTTTCTCGACTAGCCTGCGGGATGCATCCTCTCGCACGTGTTTTTACTCGACTAGCCTGCGGGATTCATCCTCTCGCACGTGTTTTTACTCGACTAGCCTGCGGGATGCATCCTCTCGCACGTGTTTTTGCTCGACTAGCCTGCGGGATGCATCCTCTCGCACGTGTTTTTACTCGACTAGCCTGCGGGATGCATCCTCCCGCACGTGTTTTTACTCGACTAGCCTGCGGGATACATCCTCTCGCACGTGTTTTTGCTCGACTAGCCTGCGGGATGCATCCTCTCGCACGGTATTTTT
Source organism: Lasioglossum baleicum (assembly GCF_051020765.1). NCBI lineage: Eukaryota > Metazoa > Arthropoda > Insecta > Hymenoptera > Halictidae > Lasioglossum > Lasioglossum baleicum. Next base: position 80,365 of record NW_027469495.1, on the reverse strand, counting down.
GCTCGACTAGCCTGCGGGATGCATCCTCTCGCACGTGTTTTTGCTCGACTAGCCTGCGGGACGCATCCTCTCGCACGTGTTTTTACTCGACTAGCCTGCGGGATGCATCCTCTCGCACGTGTTTTTACTTGACTAGCCTGCGGGAAGCATCCTCTCGCACGTGTTTTTACTCGACTAGCCTGCGGGATGCATCCTCTCGCACGTGTTTTTACTCGACTAGCCTGCGGGATGCATCCTCTCGCACGTGTTTTTACTCGACTAGCCTGCGGGATGCATCCTCTCGCACGTGTTTTTGCTCGACTAGCCTGCGGGATGCATCCTCTCGCACGTGTTTTTACTCGACTAGCCTGCGGGATTCATCCTCTCGCACGTGTTTTTACTCGACTAGCCTGCGGGATGCATCCTCTCGCACGTGTTTTTGCTCGACTAGCCTGCAGGATTCATCCTCTCGCACGTGTTTTTACTCGACTAGCCTGCGGGATGCATCCTCTCGCACGTGTTTTTGCTCGACTAGCCTGCGGGATGCATCATCTCGCACGTGTTTTTACTCGACTAGCCTGCGGGATGCATCCTCCCGCACGTGTTTTTACTCGACTAGCCTGCGGGATGCATCCTCTCGCACGTGTTTTTGCTCGACTAGCCTGCGGGATGCATCCTCTCGCACGTGTTTTTGCTCGACTAGCCTGCGGGATGCATCCTCTCGCACGTGTTTTTGCTCGACTAGCCTGCGGGACGCATCCTCTAGCACTTGTTTTTACTCGACTAGCCTGCGGGATGCATCCTCTCGCACGTGTTTTTACTCGACTAGCCTGCGGGAAGCATCCTCTCGCACGTGTTTTTACTCGACTAGCCTGCGGGATGCATCCTCTCGCATGTGTTTTTGCTCGACTAGCCTGCGGGATGCATCCTCTCGCACGTGTTTTTACTCGACTAGCCTGCGGGATTCATCCTCTCGCACGTGTTTTTACTCGACTAGCCTGCGGGATGCATCCTCTCGCACGTGTTTTTGCTCGACTAGCCTGCAGGATTCATCCTCTCGCACGTGTTTTTACTCGACTAGCCTGCGGGATGCATCCTCTCGCACGTGTTTTTGCTCGACTAGCCTGCGGGATGCATCCTCTCGCACGTGTTTTTACTCGACTAGCCTGCGGGATGCATCCTCTCGCACGTGTTTTTGCTCGACTAGCCTGCGGGACGCATCCTCTCGCACGTGTTTTTACTCGACTAGCCTGCGGGATGCATCCTCTCGCACGTGTTTTTACTCGACTAGTCTGCGGGAAGCATCCTCTTGCACGTGTTTTTACTTGACTAGCCTGCGGGAAGCATCCTCTTGCACGTGTTTTTACTCGTCTAGCCTGCGGGATGCATCCTCTCGCACGTGTTTTTACTCGACTAGCCTGCGGGAAGCATCCTCTCGCACGTGTTTTTACTCGACTAGCCTGCGGGATGCATCCTCTCGCACGTGTTTTTGCTCGACTAGCCATGCGCATCCCAAAAAACCTGCGCATGCGCATCCCACAAAACCTGCGCATGCGCATCCCACAAAACCTCGCACGTGTTTGTGCTCGACTAGGCTGCGGGATGCATCCTTTCGCACGTGTTTTACTCGACTAGCCTGCGGGATGCATCCTCTCGCACGTGTTTTTACTCGACTAGCCTGCGGGATGCATCCTCTCGCACGTGTTTTTACTCGACTAGCCTGCGGGATGCATCCTCTCGCACGTGTTTTTACTCGACTAGCCTGCGGGATGCATCCTCTCGCACGTGTTTTTGCTCGACTAGCCTGCGGGATGCATCCTCTCGCACGTGGTTTTGCTCGACTAGCCTGCAGGATTCATCCTCTCGCACGTGTTTTTACTCGACTAGCCTGCGGGATGCATCCTCTCGTACGTGTTTTTGCTCGACCAGCCTGCGGGATGCATCCTCTCGCACGTGTTTTTTGCTCGACTAGCCTGCGGGATGCATCCTCTCGCACGTGTTTTTACTCGACTAGCCTGCGGGATTCATCCTCTCGCACGTGTTTTTGCTCGACTAGGCATGCGCATCCCAAAAAACCTGCGCATGCGCATCCCAAAAAAACTGCGCATGCGCATCCCACAAAACCTCGCACGGGTTGTGCTCGACTAGCCTGCGGGATGCATCCTTTCGTACGTGTTTTTACTCGACTAGCCTGCGGGATGCATCCTCTCGCACGTGTTTTTGCTCGACTAGCCTGCGGGATGCATCCTCTCGCACGTGTTTTTACTCGACTACCCTGCGGGATGCATCCTCTCGCACGTGTTTTTGCTCGACTAGCCATGCGCATCCCAAAAAACCTGCGCATGCGCATCCCACAAAACCTCGCACGTGTTTTTACTCGACTAGCCTGCGGGATGCATCCTCTCGCACGTGTTTTTACTCGACTAGCCTGCGGGATGCATCCTCTCGCACGTGTTTTTACTCGACTAGCCTGCGGGATGCATCCTCTCGCACGTGTTTTTACTCGACTAGCCTGCAGGATGCATCCTCTCGCACGTGTTTTTACTCGACTAGCCTGCGGGATGCATCCTCTCGTACGTGTTTTTGCTCGGCCAGCCTGCGGGATGCATCCTCTCGCACGTGTTTTTGCTCGACTAGCCTGCGGGATGCATCCTCTCGCACATGTTTTTACTCGACTAGCCTGCGGGATTCATCCTCTCGCACGTGTTTTTACTCGACTAGCCTGCGGGATGCATCCTCTCGCACGTGTTTTTGCTCGACTAGCCTGCGGGATGCATCCTCTCGCACGTGTTTTTACTCGACTAGCCTGCGGGATGCATCCTCTCGCACGTGTTTTTTGCTCGACTAGCCTGCGGGATGCATCCTCTCGCACGTGTTTTTACTCGACTAGCCTGCGGGACGCATCCTCTCGCACGTGTTTTTACTCGACTAGCCTGCGGGATGCATCCTCTCGCACGTGTTTTTACTTGACTAGCCTGCGGGAAGCATCCTCTCGCACGTGTTTTTACTCGACTAGCCTGCGGAAGCATCCTCTCGCACGTGTTTTTACTCGACTAGCCTGCGGGATGCATCCTCTCGCACGTGTTTTTACTCGACTAGCCTGCGGGATGCATCCTCTCGCACGTGTTTTTGCTCGACTAGCCTGCGGGATGCATCCTCTCGCACGTGTTTTTGCTCGACTAGCCTGCGGGACGCATCCTCTCGCACGTGTTTTTACTCGACTAGCCTGCGGGATGCATCCTCTCGCACGTGTTTTTACTTGACTAGCCTGCGGGAAGCATCCTCTCGCACGTGTTTTTACTCGACTAGCCTGCGGGAAGCATCCTCTCGCACGTGTTTTTACTCGACTAGCCTGCGGGATGCATCCTCTCGCACGTGTTTTTACTCGACTAGCCTGCGGGATGCATCCTCTCGCACGTGTTTTTGCTCGACTAGCCTGCGGGATGCATCCTCTCGCACGTGTTTTTACTCGACTACCCTGCGGGATGCATCCTCTCGCACGTGTTTTTGCTCGACTAGCCATGCGCATCCCAAAAAACCTGCGCATGCGCATCCCACAAAACCTCGCACGTGTTTTTACTCGACTAGCCTGCGGGATGCATCCTCTCGCACGTGTTTTTACTCGACTAGCCTGCGGGATGCATCCTCTCGCACGTGTTTTTGCTCGACTAGCCTGCGGGACGCACCCTCTCGCACGTGTTTTTACTCGACTAGCCTGCGGGATGCATCCTCTCGCACGTGTTTTTACTTGACTAGCCTGCGGGAAGCATCCTCTTGCACGTGTTTTTACTCGTCTAGCCTGCGGGATGCATCCTCTCGCACGTGTTTTTACTCGACTAGCCTGCGGGAAGCATCCTCTCGCACGTGTTTTTACTCGACTAGCCTGCGGGATGCATCCTCTCGCACGTGTTTTTACTCGACTAGCCTGCGGGATGCATCCTCCCGCACGTGTTTTTACTCGACTAGCCTGCGGGATACATCCTCTCACACGTGTTTTTGCTCGACTAGCCTGCGGGATGCATCCTCTCGCACGTGTTTTTGCTCGACTAGCCTGCGGGATGCATCCTCTCGCACGTGTTTTTACTCGACTACCCTGCGGGATGCATCCTCTCGCACGTGTTTTTGCTCGACTACCCTGCGGGATGCATCCTCTCGCACGTGTTTTTGCTCGACTAGCCATGCGCATCCCAAAAAACCTGCGCATGCGCATCCCACAAAACCTCGCACGTGTTTTTACTCGACTAGCCTGCGGGATGCATCCTCACGCACGTGTTTTTACTCGACTAGCCTGCGGGATGCATCCTGTCGCACGTGTTTTTACTCGACTACCCTGCGGGATGCATCCTCTCGCACGTGTTTTTGCTCGACTACCCTGCGGGATGCATCCTCTCGCACGTGTTTTTACTCGACTAGCCTGCAGGATGCATCCTCTCGCACGTGTTTTTACTCGACTAGCCTGCGGGATTCATCCTCTCGCACGTGTTTTTACTCGACTAGCCTGCGGGATGCATCCTCTCGCACGTGTTTTTGCTCGACTAGCCTGCGGGATGCATCCTCTCGCACGTGTTTTTACTCGACTAGCCTGCGGGATGCATCCTCTCGCACGTGTTTTTACTCGACTAGCCTGCGGGATGCATCCTCTCGCACGTGTTTTTGCTCGACTAGCCTGCGGGATGCATCCTCTCGCACGTGTTTTTGCTCGACTAGCCTGCAGGATTCATCCTCTCGCACGTGTTTTTACTCGACTAGCCTGCGGGATGCATCCTCTCGCACGTGTTTTTGCTCGACTAGCCTGCGGGATGCATCCTCTCGCAAGTGTTTTTACTCGACTAGCCTGCGGGATGCATCCTCTCGCACGTGTTTTTGCTCGACTAGCCTGCGGGACGCATCCTCTCGCACGTGTTTTTACTCGACTAGCCTGCGGGATGCATCCTCTCGCACGTGTTTTTACTCGACTAGCCTGCGGGAAGCATCCTCTTGCACGTGTTTTTACTCGACTAGCCTGCGGGATGCATCCTCTCGCACGTGTTTTTACTCGACTAGCCTGCGGGAAGCATCCTCTCGCACGTGTTTTTACTCGACTAGCCTGCGGGAAGCATCCTCTCGCACGTGTTTTTGCTCGACTAGCCTGCGGGATGCATCCTCTCGCACGTGCTTTTGCTCGACTAGCCATGCGCATCCCAAAAAACCTGCGCATGCGCATCCCACAAAAGCTCGCACGTGTTTTTACCTCGACTAGCCTGCGGGATGCATCCTCTCGCACGTGTTTTTACTCGAGTAGCCAGCGGGATGCATCCTCTCGCACGTGTTTTTACTCGACTAGCCTGCGGGATGCATCCTCTCGCACGTGTTTTTGCTCGACTAGCCTGCGGGATGCATCCTCTCGCACGTGTTTTTGCTCGACTAGCCTGCGGGATGCATCCTCTCGTACGTGTTTTTGCTCGACTAGCCTGCGGGATGCATCCTCTCGCACGTGTTTTTGCTCGACTAGCCATGCGCATCCCAAAAAACCTGCGCATGCGCATCCCAAAAAACCTGCGCATGCGCATCCCAAAAAACCTGCGCGTGCGCATCCCAAAAAACCTGCGCATGCGCATCCCACAAAACCTCGCACGTGTTTTTACTCGACTAGCCTGCGGGATGCATCCTCTCGCACGTGTTTTTACTCGACTAGCCTGCGGGATGCATCCTCTCGCACGTGTTTTTGCTCGACTAGCCTGCGGGACGCATCCTCTAGCACTTGTTTTTACTCGACTAGCCTGCGGGATGCATCCTCTCGCACGTGTTTTTACTCGACTAGCCTGCGGGAAGCATCCTCTCGCACGTGTTTTTACTCGACTAGCCTGCGGGATGCATCCTCTCGCATGTGTTTTTGCTCGACTAGCCTGCGGGATGCATCCTCTCGCACGTGTTTTTACTCGACTAGCCTGCGGGATTCATCCTCTCGCACGTGTTTTTACTCGACTAGCCTGCGGGATGCATCCTCTCGCACGTGTTTTTGCTCGACTAGCCTGCAGGATTCATCCTCTCGCACGTGTTTTTACTCGACTAGCCTGCGGGATGCATCCTCTCGCACGTGTTTTTGCTCGACTAGCCTGCGGGATGCATCCTCTCGCACGTGTTTTTACTCGACTAGCCTGCGGGATGCATCCTCTCGCACGTGTTTTTGCTCGACTAGCCTGCGGGACGCATCCTCTCGCACGTGTTTTTACTCGACTAGCCTGCGGGATGCATCCTCTCGCACGTGTTTTTACTCGACTAGCCTGCGGGAAGCATCCTCTTGCACGTGTTTTTACTTGACTAGCCTGCGGGAAGCATCCTCTTGCACGTGTTTTTACTCGTCTAGCCTGCGGGATGCATCCTCTCGCACGTGTTTTTACTCGACTAGCCTGCGGGAAGCATCCTCTCGCACGTGTTTTTACTCGACTAGCCTGCGGGATGCATCCTCTCGCACGTGTTTTTGCTCGACTAGCCATGCGCATCCCAAAAAACCTGCGCATGCGCATCCCACAAAACCTGCGCATGCGCATCCCACAAAACCTCGCACGTGTTTGTGCTCGACTAGGCTGCGGGATGCATCCTTTCGCACGTGTTTTACTCGACTAGCCTGCGGGATGCATCCTCTCGCACGTGTTTTTACTCGACTAGCCTGCGGGATGCATACTCTCGCACGTGTTTTTGCTCGACTAGCCTGCGGGATGCATCCTCTCGCACGTGGTTTTGCTCGACTAGCCTGCAGGATTCATCCTCTCGCACGTGTTTTTACTCGACTAGCCTGCGGGATGCATCCTCTCGTACGTGTTTTTGCTCGACCAGCCTGCGGGATGCATCCTCTCGCACGTGTTTTTGCTCGACTAGCCTGCGGGATGCATCCTCTCGCACGTGTTTTTATTCGACTAGCCTGCGGGATTCATCCTCTCGCACGTGTTTTTGCTCGACTAGGCATGCGCATCCCAAAAAACCTGCGCATGCGCATCCCAAAAAACCTGCGCATGCGCATCCCACAAAACCTCGCACGGATTGTGCTCGACTAGCCTGCGGGATGCATCCTTTCGTACGTGTTTTTACTCGACTAGCCTGCGGGATGCATCCTCTCGCACGTGTTTTTGCTCGACTAGCCTGCGGGATGCATCCTCTCGCACGTGTTTTTACTCGACTACCCTGCGGGATGCATCCTCTCGCACGTGTTTTTGCTCGACTAGCCATGCGCATCCCAAAAAACCTGCGCATGCGCATCCCACAAAACCTCGCACGTGTTTTTACTCGACTAGCCTGCGGGATGCATCCTCTCGCACGTGTTTTTACTCGACTAGCCTGCGGGATGCATCCTCTCTCACGTGTTTTTACTCGACTACCCTGCGGGATGCATCCTCTCGCACGTGTTTTTACTCGACTAGCCTGCGGGATGCATCCTCTCGCACGTGTTTTTACTTGACTAGCCTGCGGGAAGCATCCTCTTGCACGTGTTTTTACTCGTCTAGCCTGCGGGATGCATCCTCTCGCACGTGTTTTTACTCGACTAGCCTGCGGGAAGCATCCTCTCGCACGTGTTTTTACTCGACTAGCCTGCGCGATGCATCCTCTCGCACGTGTTTTTACTCGACTAGCCTGCGGGATGCATCCTCCCGCACGTGTTTTTACTCGACTAGCCTGCGGGATACATCCTCTCACACGTGTTTTTGCTCGACTAGCCTGCGGGATGCATCCTCTCGCACGTGTTTTTGCTCGACTAGCCTGCGGGATGCATCCTCTCGCACGTGTTTTTACTCGACTACCCTGCGGGATGCATCCTCTCGCACGTGTTTTTGCTCGACTACCCTGCGGGATGCATCCTCTCGCACGTGTTTTTGCTCGACTAGCCATGCGCATCCCAAAAAACCTGCGCATGCGCATCCCACAAAACCTCGCACGTGTTTTTACTCGACTAGCCTGCGGGATGCATCCTCACGCACGTGTTTTTACTCGACTAGCCTGCGGGATGCATCCTCTCGCACGTGTTTTTACTCGACTAGCCTGCGGGATGCATCCTCTCGCACGTGTTTTTACTCGACTAGCCTGCAGGATGCATCCTCTCGCACGTGTTTTTACTCGACTAGCCTGCGGGATTCATCCTCTCGCACGTGTTTTTACTCGACTAGCCTGCGGGATGCATCCTCTCGCACGTGTTTTTACTCGACTAGCCTGCGGGATGCATCCTCTCGCACGTGTTTTTGCTCGACTAGCCTGCGGGATGCATCCTCTCGCACGTGTTTTTGCTCGACTAGCCTGCGGGATGCATCCTCTCGTACGTGTTTTTGCTCGACTAGCCTGCGGGATGCATCCTCTCGCACGTGTTTTTGCTCGACTAGCCATGCGCATCCCAAAAAACCTGCGCATGCGCATCCCAAGAAACCTGCGCATGCGCATCCCAAAAAACCTGCGCGTGCGCATCCCAAAAAACCTGCGCATGCGCATCCCACAAAACCTCGCACGTGTTTTTACTCGACTAGCCTGCGGGATGCATCCTCTCGCACGTGTTTTTACTCGACTAGCCTGCGGGATGCATCCTCTCGCACGTGTTTTTGCTCGACTAGCCTGCGGGACGCATCCTCTAGCACTTGTTTTTACTCGACTAGCCTGCGGGATGCATCCTCTCGCACGTGTTTTTACTCGACTAGCCTGCGGGAAGCATCCTCTCGCACGTGTTTTTACTCGACTAGCCTGCGGGATGCATCCTCTCGCATGTGTTTTTGCTCGACTAGCCTGCGGGATGCATCCTCTCGCACGTGTTTTTACTCGACTAGCCTGCGGGATTCATCCTCTCGCACGTGTTTTTACTCGACTAGCCTGCGGGATGCATCCTCTCGCACGTGTTTTTGCTCGACTAGCCTGCAGGATTCATCCTCTCGCACGTGTTTTTACTCGACTAGCCTGCGGGATGCATCCTCTCGCACGTGTTTTTGCTCGACTAGCCTGCGGGATGCATCCTCTCGCACGTGTTTTTACTCGACTAGCCTGCGGGATGCATCCTCTCGCACGTGTTTTTGCTCGACTAGCCTGCGGGACGCATCCTCTCGCACGTGTTTTTACTCGACTAGCCTGCGGGATGCATCCTCTCGCACGTGTTTTTACTCGACTAGCCTGCGGGAAGCATCCTCTTGCACGTGTTTTTACTTGACTAGCCTGCGGGAAGCATCCTCTTGCACGTGTTTTTACTCGTCTAGCCTGCGGGATGCATCCTCTCGCACGTGTTTTTACTCGACTAGCCTGCGGGAAGCATCCTCTCGCACATGTTTTTACTCGACTAGCCTGCGGGATGCATCCTCTCGCACGTGTTTTTGCTCGACTAGCCATGCGCATCCCAAAAAACCTGCGCATGCGCATCCCACAAAACCTGCGCATGCGCATCCCACAAAACCTCGCACGTGTTTGTGCTCGACTAGGCTGCGGGATGCATCCTTTCGCACGTGTTTTACTCGACTAGCCTGCGGGATGCATCCTCTCGCACGTGTTTTTACTCGACTAGCCTGCGGGATGCATACTCTCGCACGTGTTTTTGCTCGACTAGCCTGCGGGATGCATCCTCTCGCACGTGTTTTTACTCGACTAGCCTGCGGGATGCATCCTCTCGCACGTGTTTTTACTCGACTAGCCTGCGGGATGCATCCTCTCGCACGTGTTTTTACTCGACTACCCTGCGGGATGCATCCTCTCGCACGTGTTTTTGCTCGACTAGCCATGCGCATCCCAAAAAACCTGCGCATGCGCATCCCACAAAACCTCGCACGTGTTTTTACTCGACTAGCCTGCGGGATGCATCCTCTCGCACGTGTTTTTACTCGACTAGCCTGCGGGATGCATCCTCTCGCACGTGTTTTTACTCGACTAGCCTGCGGGATGCATCCTCTCGCACGTGTTTTTACTCGACTAGCCTGCAGGATGCATCCTCTCGCACGTGTTTTTACTCGACTAGCCTGCGGGATGCATCCTCTCGTACGTGTTTTTGCTCGGCCAGCCTGCGGGATGCATCCTCTCGCACGTGTTTTTGCTCGACTAGCCTGCGGGATGCATCCTCTCGCACGTGTTTTTACTCGACTAGCCTGCGGGATTCATCCTCTCGCACGTGTTTTTACTCGACTAGCCTGCGGGATGCATCCTCTCGCACGTGTTTTTGCTCGACTAGCCTGCGGGATGCATCCTCTCGCACGTGTTTTTACTCGACTAGCCTGCGGGATGCATCCTCCCGCACGTGTTTTTACTCGACTAGCCTGCGGGATACATCCTCTCGCACGTGTTTTTGCTCGACTAGCCTGCGGGATGCATCCTCTCGCACGGTGTTTTTGCTCGACTAGCCTGCGGGATGCATCCTCTCGCACGTGTTTTTGCTCGACTAGCCTGCGGGACGCATCCTCTCGCACGTGTTTTTACTCGACTAGCCTGCGGGATGCATCCTCTCGCACGTGTTTTTACTTGACTAGCCTGCGGGAAGCATCCTCTCGCACGTGTTTTTACTCGACTAGCCTGCGGGAAGCATCCTCTCGCACGTGTTTTTACTCGACTAGCCTGCGGGATGCATCCTCTCGCACGTGTTTTTACTCGACTAGCCTGCGGGATGCATCCTCTCGCACGTGTTTTTGCTCGACTAGCCTGCGGGATGCATCCTCTCGCACGTGTTTTTACTCGACTACCCTGCGGGATGCATCCTCTCGCACGTGTTTTTGCTCGACTAGCCATGCGCATCCCAAAAAACCTGCGCATGCGCATCCCACAAAACCTCGCACGTGTTTTTACTCGACTAGCCTGCGGGATGCATCCTCTCGCACGTGTTTTTACTCGACTAGCCTGCGGGATGCATCCTCTCGCACGTGTTTTTGCTCGACTAGCCTGCGGGACGCATCCTCTCGCACGTGTTTTTACTCGACTAGCCTGCGGGATGCATCCTCTCGCACGTGTTTTTACTTGACTAGCCTGCGGGAAGCATCCTCTTGCACGTGTTTTTACTCGTCTAGCCTGCGGGATGCATCCTCTCGCACGTGTTTTTACTCGACTAGCCTGCAGGAAGCATCCTCTCGCACGTGTTTTTACTCGACTAGCCTGCGGGATGCATCCTCTCGCACGTGTTTTTACTCGACTAGCCTGCGGGATGCATCCTCCCGCACGTGTTTTTACTCGACTAGCCTGCGGGATACATCCTCTCACACGTGTTTTTACTCGACTAGCCTGCGGGATGCATCCTCTCGCACGTGTTTTTACTCGACTAGCCTGCGGGATGCATCCTCTCGCACGTGTTTTTGCTCGACTAGCCTGCGGGATGCATCCTCTCGCACGTGTTTTTACTCGACTACCCTGCGGGATGCATCCTCTCGCACGTGTTTTTGCTCGACTAGCCATGCGCATCCCAAAAAACCTGCGCATGCGCATCCCACAAAACCTCGCACGTGTTTTTACTCGACTAGCCTGCGGGATGCATCCTCTCGCACGTGTTTTTACTCGACTAGCCTGCGGGATGCATCCTCTCGCACGTGTTTTTGCTCGACTAGCCTGCGGGACGCATCCTCTCGCACGTGTTTTTACTCGACTAGCCTGCGGGATGCATCCTCTCGCACGTGTTTTTACTTGACTAGCCTGCGGGAAGCATCCTCTTGCACGTGTTTTTACTCGTCTAGCCTGCGGGATGCATCCTCTCGCACGTGTTTTTACTCGACTAGCCTGCAGGAAGCATCCTCTCGCACGTGTTTTTACTCGACTAGCCTGCGGGATGCATCCTCTCGCACGTGTTTTTACTCGACTAGCCTGCGGGATGCATCCTCTCGCACGTGTTTTTGCTCGACTAGCCTGCAGGATTCATCCTCTCGCACGTGTTTTTACTCGACTAGCCTGCGGGATGCATCCTCTCGCACGTGTTTTTGCTCGACTAGCCTGCGGGATGCATCCTCTCGCACGTGTTTTTACTCGACTAGCCTGCGGGATGCATCCTCTCGCACGTGTTTTTGCTCGACTAGCCTGCGGGACGCATCCTCTCGCACGTGTTTTTACTCGACTAGCCTGCGGGATGCATCCTCTCGCACGTGTTTTTACTCGACTAGCCTGCGGGAAGCATCCTCTTGCACGTGTTTTTACTTGACTAGCCTGCGGGAAGCATCCTCTTGCACGTGTTTTTACTCGTCTAGCCTGCGGGATGCATCCTCTCGCACGTGTTTTTACTCGACTAGCCTGCGGGAAGCATCCTCTCGCACGTGTTTTTACTCGACTAGCCTGCGGGATGCATCCTCTCGCACGTGTTTTTGCTCGACTAGCCATGCGCATCCCAAAAAACCTGCGCATGCGCATCCCACAAAACCTGCGCATGCGCATCCCACAAAACCTCGCACGTGTTTGTGCTCGACTAGGCTGCGGGATGCATCCTTTCGCACGTGTTTTACTCGACTAGCCTGCGGGATGCATCCTCTCGCACGTGTTTTTACTCGACTAGCCTGCGGGATGCATACTCTCGCACGTGTTTTTGCTCGACTAGCCTGCGGGATGCATCCTCTCGCACGTGTTTTTACTCGACTAGCCTGCGGGATGCATCCTCTCGCACGTGTTTTTACTCGACTAGCCTGCGGGATGCATCCTCTCGCACGTGTTTTTACTCGACTACCCTGCGGGATGCATCCTCTCGCACGTGTTTTTGCTCGACTAGCCATGCGCATCCCAAAAAACCTGCGCATGCGCATCCCACAAAACCTCGCACGTGTTTTTACTCGACTAGCCTGCGGGATGCATCCTCTCGCACGTGTTTTTACTCGACTAGCCTGCGGGATGCATCCTCTCGCACGTGTTTTTACTCGACTAGCCTGCGGGATGCATCCTCTCGCACGTGTTTTTACTCGACTAGCCTGCAGGATGCATCCTCTCGCACGTGTTTTTACTCGACTAGCCTGCGGGATGCATCCTCTCGTACGTGTTTTTGCTCGGCCAGCCTGCGGGATGCATCCTCTCGCACGTGTTTTTGCTCGACTAGCCTGCGGGATGCATCCTCTCGCACGTGTTTTTACTCGACTAGCCTGCGGGATTCATCCTCTCGCACGTGTTTTTACTCGACTAGCCTGCGGGATGCATCCTCTCGCACGTGTTTTTGCTCGACTAGCCTGCGGGATGCATCCTCTCGCACGTGTTTTTACTCGACTAGCCTGCGGGATGCATCCTCCCGCACGTGTTTTTACTCGACTAGCCTGCGGGATACATCCTCTCGCACGTGTTTTTGCTCGACTAGCCTGCGGGATGCATCCTCTCGCACGGTGTTTTTGCTCGACTAGCCTGCGGGATGCATCCTCTCGCACGTGTTTTTGCTCGACTAGCCTGCGGGACGCATCCTCTCGCACGTGTTTTTACTCGACTAGCCTGCGGGATGCATCCTCTCGCACGTGTTTTTACTTGACTAGCCTGCGGGAAGCATCCTCTCGCACGTGTTTTTACTCGACTAGCCTGCGGGAAGCATCCTCTCGCACGTGTTTTTACTCGACTAGCCTGCGGGATGCATCCTCTCGCACGTGTTTTTACTCGACTAGCCTGCGGGATGCATCCTCTCGCACGTGTTTTTGCTCGACTAGCCTGCGGGATGCATCCTCTCGCACGTGTTTTTACTCGACTACCCTGCGGGATGCATCCTCTCGCACGTGTTTTTGCTCGACTAGCCATGCGCATCCCAAAAAACCTGCGCATGCGCATCCCACAAAACCTCGCACGTGTTTTTACTCGACTAGCCTGCGGGATGCATCCTCTCGCACGTGTTTTTACTCGACTAGCCTGCGGGATGCATCCTCTCGCACGTGTTTTTGCTCGACTAGCCTGCGGGACGCATCCTCTCGCACGTGTTTTTACTCGACTAGCCTGCGGGATGCATCCTCTCGCACGTGTTTTTACTTGACTAGCCTGCGGGAAGCATCCTCTTGCACGTGTTTTTACTCGTCTAGCCTGCGGGATGCATCCTCTCGCACGTGTTTTTACTCGACTAGCCTGCAGGAAGCATCCTCTCGCACGTGTTTTTACTCGACTAGCCTGCGGGATGCATCCTCTCGCACGTGTTTTTACTCGACTAGCCTGCGGGATGCATCCTCCCGCACGTGTTTTTACTCGACTAGCCTGCGGGATACATCCTCTCACACGTGTTTTTGCTCGACTAGCCTGCGGGATGCATCCTCTCGCACGTGTTTTTGCTCGACTAGCCTGCGGGATGCATCCTCTCGCACGTGTTTTTACTCGACTACCCTGCGGGATGCATCCTCTCGCACGTGTTTTTGCTCGACTACCCTGCGGGATGCATCCTCTCGCACGTGTTTTTGCTCGACTAGCCATGCGCATCCCAAAAAACCTGCGCATGCGCATCCCACAAAACCTCGCACGTGTTTTTACTCGACTAGCCTGCGGGATGCATCCTCACGCACGTGTTTTTACTCGACTAGCCTGCGGGATGCATCCTCTCGCACGTGTTTTTACTCGACTAGCCTGCGGGATGCATCCTCTCGCACGTGTTTTTACTCGACTAGCCTGCAGGATGCATCCTCTCGCACGTGTTTTTACTCGACTAGCCTGCGGGATTCATCCTCTCGCACGTGTTTTTACTCGACTAGCCTGCGGGATGCATCCTCTCGCACGTGTTTTTGCTCGACTAGCCTGCGGGATGCATCCTCTCGCACGTGTTTTTACTCGACTAGCCTGCGGGATGCATCCTCTCGCACGTGTTTTTACTCGACTAGCCTGCGGGATGCATCCTCTCGCACGTGTTTTTGCTCGACTAGCCTGCGGGATGCATCCTCTCGCACGTGTTTTTGCTCGACTAGCCTGCAGGATTCATCCTCTCGCACGTGTTTTTACTCGACTAGCCTGCGGGATGCATCCTCTCGCACGTGTTTTTGCTCGACTAGCCTGCGGGATGCATCCTCTCGCAAGTGTTTTTACTCGACTAGCCTGCGGGATGCATCCTCCCGCACGTGTTTTTGCTCGACTAGCCTGCGGGACGCATCCTCTCGCACGTGTTTTTACTCGACTAGCCTGCGGGATGCATCCTCTCGCACGTGTTTTTACTCGACTAGCCTGCGGGAAGCATCCTCTTGCACGTGTTTTTACTCGACTAGCCTGCGGGATGCATCCTCTCGCACGTGTTTTTACTCGACTAGCCTGCGGGAAGCATCCTCTCGCACGTGTTTTTACTCGACTAGCCTGCGGGAAGCATCCTCTCGCACGTGTTTTTGCTCGACTAGCCTGCGGGATGCATCCTCTCGCACGTGTTTTTGCTCGACTAGCCATGCGCATCCCAAAAAACCTGCGCATGCGCATCCCACAAAAGCTCGCACGTGTTTTTACTCGACTAGCCTGCGGGATGCATCCTCTCGCACGTGTTTTTACTCGAGTAGCCAGCGGGATGCATCCTCTCGCACGTGTTTTTACTCGACTAGCCTGCGGGATGCATCCTCTCGCACGTGTTTTTGCTCGACTAGCCTGCGGGATGCATCCTCTCGCACGTGTTTTTGCTCGACTAGCCTGCGGGATGCATCCTCTCGTACGTGTTTTTGCTCGACTAGCCTGCGGGATGCATCCTCTCGCACGTGTTTTTGCTCGACTAGCCATGCGCATCCCAAAAAACCTGCGCATGCGCATCCCAAAAAACCTGCGCATGCGCATCCCAAAAAACCTGCGCGTGCGCATCCCAAAAAACCTGCGCATGCGCATCCCACAAAACCTCGCACGTGTTTTTACTCGACTAGCCTGCGGGATGCATCCTCTCGCACGTGTTTTTACTCGACTAGCCTGCGGGATGCATCCTCTCGCACGTGTTTTTACTCGACTAGCCTGCGGGATGCATCCTCTCGCACGTGTTTTTACTCGACTAGCCTGCGGGAAGCATCCTCTCGCACGTGTTTTTACTCGACTAGCCTGCGGGAAGCATCCTCTCGCACGTGTTTTTACTCGACTAGTCTGCGGGATGCATCCTCTCGCACGTGTTTTTGCTCGACTAGCCTGCGGGATGCATCCTCTCGCACGTGTTTTTGCTCGACTAGCCTGCGGGATGCATCCTCTCGCACGTGTTTTTACTCGACTAGCCATGCGCATCCCAAAAAACCTGCGCATGCGCATCCCAAAAAACCTGCGCATGCGCATCCCACAAAACCTGCGCATGCGCATCCCACAAAACTTCGCACGTGTTTTTACTCGACTAGCCTGCGGGATGCATCCTCTCGCACGTGTTTTTACTCGACTAGCCTGCGGGATGCATCCTCTCGCACGTGTTTTTGCTCGACTAGCCTGCGGGATGCATCCTCTCGCACGTGTTTTTACTCGACTAGCCTGCGGGATTCATCCTCTCGCACGTGTTTTTACTCGACTAGCCTGCGGGATGCATCCTCTCGCACGTGTTTTTGCTCGACTAGCCTGCGGGATGCATCCTCTCGCACGTGTTTTTACTCGACTAGCCTGCGGGAAGCATCCTCTTGCACGTGTTTTTACTCGACTAGCCTGCGGGATGCATCCTCTCGCACGTGTTTTTACTCGACTAGCCTGCGGGAAGCATCCTCTCGCACGTGTTTTTACTCGACTAGCCTGCGGGAAGCATCCTCTCGCACGTGTTTTTGCTCGACTAGCCTGCGGGATGCATCCTCTCGCACGTGTTTTTGCTGGACTAGCCTGCGGGATGCATCCTCTAGCACGTGTTTTTGCTCGACTAGCCTGCGGGATGCATCCTCTCGCACGTGTTTTTACTCGACTAGCCATGCGCATCCCAAAAAACCTGCGCATGCGCATCCCAAAAAACCTGCGCATGCGCATCCCACAAAACCTGCGCATGCGCATCCCACAAAACTTCGCACGTGTTTTTACTCGACTAGCCTGCGGGATGCATCCTCTCGCACGTGTTTTTACTCGACTAGCCTGCGGGATGCATCCTCTCGCACGTGTTTTTACTCGACTAGCCTGCGGGATGCATCCTCTCGCACGTGTTTTTACTCGACTAGCCTGCAGGATGCATCCTCTCGCACGTGTTTTTACTCGACTAGCCTGCGGGATTCATCCTCTCGCACGTGTTTTTACTCGACTAGCCTGCGGGATGCATCCTCTCGCACGTGTTTTTGCTAGACTAGCCTGCGGGATGCATCCTCTCGCACGTGTTTTTACTCGACTAGCCTGCGGGATGCATCCTCTCGCACGTGTTTTTACTCGACTAGCCTGCGGGATGCATCCTCTCGCACGTGTTTTTGCTCGACTAGCCTGCGGGATGCATCCTCTCGCACGTGTTTTTACTCGACTAGCCTGCGGGATTCATCCTCTCGCACGTGTTTTTGCTCGACTAGCCTGCGGGATGCATCCTCTCGCACGTGTTTTTGCTCGACTAGCCATGCGCATCCCAAAAAACCTGCGCATGCGCATCCCACAAAAGCTCGCACGTGTTTTTACTCGACTAGCCTGCGGGATGCATCCTCTCGCACGTGTTTTTACTCGACTAGCCTGCGGGATGCATCCTCTCGCACGTGTTTTTGCTCGACTAGCCTGCGGGATGCATCCTCTCGCACGTGTTTTTGCTCGACTAGCCTGCGGGACGCATCCTCTCGCACGTGTTTTTACTCGACTAGCCTGCGGGATGCATCCTCTCGCACGTGTTTTTACATGACTAGCCTGCGGGAAGCATCCTCTTGCACGTGTTTTTACTCGTCTAGCCTGCGGGATGCATCCTCTCGCACGTGTTTTTACTCGACTAGCCTGCGGGATGCATCCTCTCGCACGTGTTTTTACTCGACTAGCCTGCGGGATGCATCCTCTCGCACGTGTTTTTGCTCGACTAGCCTGCGGGATGCATCCTCTCGCACGTGTTTTTGCTCGACTAGCCTGCAGGATTCATCCTCTCGCACGTGTTTTTACTCGACTAGCCTGCGGGATGCATCCTCTCGCACGTGTTTTTGCTCGACTAGCCTGCGGGATGCATCCTCTCGCAAGTGTTTTTACTCGACTAGCCTGCGGGATGCATCCTCTCGCACGTGTTTTTGCTCGACTAGCCTGCGGGACGCATCCTCTCGCACGTGTTTTTACTCGACTAGCCTGCGGGATGCATCCTCTCGCACGTGTTTTTACTCGACTAGCCTGCGGGAAGCATCCTCTTGCACGTGTTTTTACTCGACTAGCCTGCGGGATGCATCCTCTCGCACGTGTTTTTACTCGACTAGCCTGCGGGAAGCATCCTCTCGCACGTGTTTTTACTCGACTAGCCTGCGGGAAGCATCCTCTCGCACGTGTTTTTGCTCGACTAGCCTGCGGGATGCATCCTCTCGCACGTGTTTTTACTCGACTAGCCTGCGGGATGCATCCTCTCGCACGTGTTTTTACTCGACTAGCCTGCGGGATGCATCCTCTCGCACGTGTTTTTACTCGACTAGCCTGCGGGAAGCATCCTCTCGCACGTGTTTTTACTCGACTAGCCTGCGGGAAGCATCCTCTCGCACGTGTTTTTGCTCGACTAGCCTGCGGGATGCATCCTCTCGCACGTGTTTTTGCTGGACTAGCCTGCGGGATGCATCCTCTAGCACGTGTTTTTGCTCGACTAGCCTGCGGGATGCATCCTCTCGCACGTGTTTTTACTCGACTAGCCATGCGCATCCCAAAAAACCTGCGCATGCGCATCCCAAAAAACCTGCGCATGCGCATCCCACAAAACCTGCGCATGCGCATCCCACAAAACTTCGCACGTGTTTTTACTCGACTAGCCTGCGGGATGCATCCTCTCGCACGTGTTTTTACTCGACTAGCCTGCGGGATGCATCCTCTCGCACGTGTTTTTGCTCGACTAGCCTGCGGGATGCATCCTCTCGCACGTGTTTTTACTCGACTAGCCTGCGGGATTCATCCTCTCGCACGTGTTTTTGCTCGACTAGCCTGCAGGATGCATCCTCTCGCACGTGTTTTTGCTCGACTAGCCATGCGCATCCCAAAAAACCTGCGCATGCGCATCCCACAAAAGCTCGCACGTGTTTTTACTCGACTAGCCTGCGGGATGCATCCTCTCGCACGTGTTTTTACTCGACTAGCCTGCGGGATGCATCCTCTCGCACGTGTTTTTGCTCGACTAGCCTGCGGGATGCATCCTCTCGCACGTGTTTTTGCTCGACTAGCCTGCGGGACGCATCCTCTCGCACGTGTTTTTACTCGACTAGCCTGCGGGATGCATCCTCTCGCACGTGTTTTTACTTGACTAGCCTGCGGGAGGCATCCTCTTGCACGTGTTTTTACTCGTCTAGCCTGCGGGATGCATCCTCTCGCACGTGTTTTTACTCGACTAGCCTGCGGGAAGCATCCTCTCGCACGTGTTTTTACTCGACTAGCCTGCGGGATGCATCCTCTCGCACGTGTTTTTACTCGACTAGCCTGCGGGATGCATCCTCCCGCACGTGTTTTTACTCGACTAGCCTGCGGGATACATCCTCTCACACGTGTTTTTGCTCGACTAGCCTGCGGGATGCATCCTCTCGCACGTGTTTTTGCTCGACTAGCCTGCGGGATGCATCCTCTCGCACGTGTTTTTACTCGACTACCCTGCGGGATGCATCCTCTCGCACGTGTTTTTGCTCGACTACCCTGCGGGATGCATCCTCTCGCACGTGTTTTTGCTCGACTAGCCATGCGCATCCGAAAAAACCTGCGCATGCGCATCCCACAAAACCTCGCACGTGTTTTTACTCGACTAGCCTGCGGGATGCATCCTCTCGCACGTGTTTTTACTCGACTAGCCTGCGGGATGCATCCTCTCGCACGTGTTTTTACTCGACTAGCCTGCGGGATGCATCCTCTCGCACGTGTTTTTACTCGACTAGCCTGCAGGATGCATCCTCTCGCACGTGTTTTTACTCGACTAGCCTGCGGGATTCATCCTCTCGCACGTGTTTTTACTCGACTAGCCTGCGGGATGCATCCTCTCGCACGTGTTTTTGCTAGACTAGCCTGCGGGATGCATCCTCTCGCACGTGTTTTTACTCGACTAGCCTGCGGGATGAATCCTCTCGCACGTGTTTTTACTCGACTAGCCTGCGGGATGCATCCTCTCGCACGTGTTTTTGCTCGACTAGCCTGCGGGATGCATCCTCTCGCACGTGTTTTTACTCGACTAGCCTGCGGGAAGCATCCTCTTGCACGTGTTTTTACTCGACTAGCCTGCGGGATGCATCCTCTCGCACGTGTTTTTGCTCGACTAGCCATGCGCATCCCACAAAACCTCGCACGTGTTTTTACTCGACTAGCCTGCGGGATGCATCCTCTCGCACGTGTTTTTACTCGACTAGCCTGCGGGATGCATCCTCTCGCACGTGTTTTTACTCGACTAGCCTGCGGGATGCATCCTCTCGCACGTGTTTTTACTCGACTAGCCTGCAGGATGCATCCTCTCGCACGTGTTTTTACTCGACTAGCCTGCGGGATTCATCCTCTCGCACGTGTTTTTACTCGACTAGCCTGCGGGATGCATCCTCTCGCACGTGTTTTTACTCGACTAGCCTGCGGGATGCATCCTCTCGCACGTGTTTTTACTTGACTAGCCTGCGGGAAGCATCCTCTTGCACGTGTTTTTACTCGTCTAGCCTGCGGGATGCATCCTCTCGCACGTGTTTTTACTCGACTAGCCTGCGGGAAGCATCCTCTCGCACGTGTTTTTACTCGACTAGCCTGCGGGATGCATCCTCTCGCACGTGTTTTTACTCGACTAGCCTGCGGGATGCATCCTCCCGCACGTGTTTTTACTCGACTAGCCTGCGGGATACATCCTCTCACACGTGTTTTTGCTCGACTAGCCTGCGGGATGCATCCTCTCGCACGTGTTTTTGCTCGACTAGCCTGCGGGATGCATCCTCTCGCACGTGTTTTTACTCGACTACCCTGCGGGATGCATCCTCTCGCACGTGTTTTTGCTCGACTACCCTGCGGGATGCATCCTCTCGCACGTGTTTTTGCTCGACTAGCCATGCGCATCCCAAAAAACCTGCGCATGCGCATCCCACAAAACCTCGCACGTGTTTTTACTCGACTAGCCTGCGGGATGCATCCTCACGCACGTGTTTTTACTCGACTAGCCTGCGGGATGCATCCTCTCGCACGTGTTTTTACTCGACTAGCCTGCGGGATGCATCCTCTCGCACGTGTTTTTACTCGACTAGCCTGCAGGATGCATCCTCTCGCACGTGTTTTTACTCGACTAGCCTGCGGGATTCATCCTCTCGCACGTGTTTTTACTCGACTAGCCTGCGGGATGCATCCTCTCGCACGTGTTTTTGCTCGACTAGCCTGCGGGATGCATCCTCTCGCACGTGTTTTTACTCGACTAGCCTGCGGGATGCATCCTCTCGCACGTGTTTTTACTCGACTAGCCTGCGGGATGCATCCTCTCGCACGTGTTTTTGCTCGACTAGCCTGCGGGATGCATCCTCTCGCACGTGTTTTTGCTCGACTAGCCTGCAGGATTCATCCTCTCGCACGTGTTTTTACTCGACTAGCCTGCGGGATGCATCCTCTCGCACGTGTTTTTGCTCGACTAGCCTGCGGGATGCATCCTCTCGCAAGTGTTTTTACTCGACTAGCCTGCGGGATGCATCCTCTCGCACGTGTTTTTGCTCGACTAGCCTGCGGGACGCATCCTCTCGCACGTGTTTTTACTCGACTAGCCTGCGGGATGCATCCTCTCGCACGTGTTTTTACTCGACTAGCCTGCGGGAAGCATCCTCTTGCACGTGTTTTTACTCGACTAGCCTGCGGGATGCATCCTCTCGCACGTGTTTTTACTCGACTAGCCTGCGGGAAGCATCCTCTCGCACGTGTTTTTACTCGACTAGCCTGCGGGAAGCATCCTCTCGCACGTGTTTTTGCTCGACTAGCCTGCGGGATGCATCCTCTCGCACGTGTTTTTGCTCGACTAGCCATGCGCATCCCAAAAAACCTGCGCATGCGCATCCCACAAAAGCTCGCACGTGTTTTTACTCGACTAGCCTGCGGGATGCATCCTCTCGCACGTGTTTTTACTCGAGTAGCCAGCGGGATGCATCCTCTCGCACGTGTTTTTACTCGACTAGCCTGCGGGATGCATCCTCTCGCACGTGTTTTTGCTCGACTAGCCTGCGGGATGCATCCTCTCGCACGTGTTTTTGCTCGACTAGCCTGCGGGATGCATCCTCTCGTACGTGTTTTTGCTCGACTAGCCTGCGGGATGCATCCTCTCGCACGTGTTTTTGCTCGACTAGCCATGCGCATCCCAAAAAACCTGCGCATGCGCATCCCAAAAAACCTGCGCATGCGCATCCCAAAAAACCTGCGCGTGCGCATCCCAAAAAACCTGCGCATGCGCATCCCACAAAACCTCGCACGTGTTTTTACTCGACTAGCCTGCGGGATGCATCCTCTCGCACGTGTTTTTACTCGACTAGCCTGCGGGATGCATCCTCTCGCACGTGTTTTTACTCGACTAGCCTGCGGGATGCATCCTCTCGCACGTGTTTTTACTCGACTAGCCTGCGGGAAGCATCCTCTCGCACGTGTTTTTACTCGACTAGCCTGCGGGAAGCATCCTCTCGCACGTGTTTTTACTCGACTAGTCTGCGGGATGCATCCTCTCGCACGTGTTTTTGCTCGACTAGCCTGCGGGATGCATCCTCTCGCACGTGTTTTTGCTCGACTAGCCTGCGGGATGCATCCTCTCGCACGTGTTTTTACTCGACTAGCCATGCGCATCCCAAAAAACCTGCGCATGCGCATCCCAAAAAACCTGCGCATGCGCATCCCACAAAACCTGCGCATGCGCATCCCACAAAACTTCGCACGTGTTTTTACTCGACTAGCCTGCGGGATGCATCCTCTCGCACGTGTTTTTACTCGACTAGCCTGCGGGATGCATCCTCTCGCACGTGTTTTTGCTCGACTAGCCTGCGGGATGCATCCTCTCGCACGTGTTTTTACTCGACTAGCCTGCGGGATTCATCCTCTCGCACGTGTTTTTACTCGACTAGCCTGCGGGATGCATCCTCTCGCACGTGTTTTTGCTCGACTAGCCTGCGGGATGCATCCTCTCGCACGTGTTTTTACTCGACTAGCCTGCGGGAAGCATCCTCTTGCACGTGTTTTTACTCGACTAGCCTGCGGGATGCATCCTCTCGCACGTGTTTTTACTCGACTAGCCTGCGGGAAGCATCCTCTCGCACGTGTTTTTACTCGACTAGCCTGCGGGAAGCATCCTCTCGCACGTGTTTTTGCTCGACTAGCCTGCGGGATGCATCCTCTCGCACGTGTTTTTGCTGGACTAGCCTGCGGGATGCATCCTCTAGCACGTGTTTTTGCTCGACTAGCCTGCGGGATGCATCCTCTCGCACGTGTTTTTACTCGACTAGCCATGCGCATCCCAAAAAACCTGCGCATGCGCATCCCAAAAAACCTGCGCATGCGCATCCCACAAAACCTGCGCATGCGCATCCCACAAAACTTCGCACGTGTTTTTACTCGACTAGCCTGCGGGATGCATCCTCTCGCACGTGTTTTTACTCGACTAGGCTGCGGGATGCATCCTCTCGCACGTGTTTTTACTCGACTAGCCTGCGGGATGCATCCTCTCGCACGTGTTTTTACTCGACTAGCCTGCAGGATGCATCCTCTCGCACGTGTTTTTACTCGACTAGCCTGCGGGATTCATCCTCTCGCACGTGTTTTTACTCGACTAGCCTGCGGGATGCATCCTCTCGCACGTGTTTTTGCTAGACTAGCCTGCGGGATGCATCCTCTCGCACGTGTTTTTACTCGACTAGCCTGCGGGATGCATCCTCTCGCACGTGTTTTTACTCGACTAGCCTGCGGGATGCATCCTCTCGCACGTGTTTTTACTCGACTAGCCTGCGGGAAGCATCCTCTTGCACGTGTTTTTACTCGACTAGCCTGCGGGATGCATCCTCTCGCACGTGTTTTTACTCGACTAGCCTGCGGGAAGCATCCTCTCGCACGTGTTTTTACTCGACTAGCCTGCGGGAAGCATCCTCTCGCACGTGTTTTTGCTCGACTAGCCTGCGGGATGCGTCCTCTCGCACGTGTTTTTGCTGGACTAGCCTGCGGTATGCATCCTCTAGCACGTGTTTTTCCTCGACTAGCCTGCGGGATGCATCCTCTCGCACGTGTTTTTACTCGACTAGCCATGCGCATCCCAAAAAACCTGCGCATGCGCATCCCACAAAACCTGCGCATGCGCATCCCACAAAACTTCGCACGTGTTTTTACTCGACTAGCCTGCGGGATGCATCCTCTCGCACGTGTTTTTACTCGACTAGCCTGCGGGATGCATCCTCTCGCACGTGTTTTTGCTCGACTAGCCTGCGGGATGCATCCTCTCGCACGTGTTTTTACTCGACTAGCCTGCGGGATTCATCCTCTCGCACGTGTTTTTGCTCGACTAGCCTGCGGGATGCATCCTCTCGCACGTGTTTTTGCTCGACTAGCCATGCGCATCCCAAAAAACCTGCGCATGCGCATCCCACAAAAGCTCGCACGTGTTTTTACTCGACTAGCCTGCGGGATGCATCCTCTCGCACGTGTTTTTACTCGACTAGCCTGCGGGATGCATCCTCTCGCACGTGTTTTTGCTCGACTAGCCTGCGGGATGCATCCTCTCGCACGTGTTTTTGCTCGACTAGCCTGCGGGACGCATCCTCTCGCACGTGTTTTTACTCGACTAGCCTGCGGGATGCATCCTCTCGCACGTGTTTTTACTTGACTAGCCTGCGGGAAGCATCCTCTTGCACGTGTTTTTACTCGTCTAGCCTGCGGGATGCATCCTCTCGCACGTGTTTTTACTCGACTAGCCTGCGGGAAGCATCCTCTCGCACGTGTTTTTACTCGACTAGCCTGCGGGATGCATCCTCTCGCACGTGTTTTTACTCGACTAGCCTGCGGGATGCATCCTCCCGCACGTGTTTTTACTCGACTAGCCTGCGGGATACATCCTCTCACACGTGTTTTTGCTCGACTAGCCTGCGGGATGCATCCTCTCGCACGTGTTTTTGCTCGACTAGCCTGCGGGATGCATCCTCTCGCACGTGTTTTTACTCGACTACCCTGCGGGATGCATCCTCTCGCACGTGTTTTTGCTCGACTACCCTGCGGGATGCATCCTCTCGCACGTGTTTTTGCTCGACTAGCCATGCGCATCCCAAAAAACCTGCGCATGCGCATCCCACAAAACCTCGCACGTGTTTTTACTCGACTAGCCTGCGGGATGAATCCTCTCGCACGTGTTTTTACTCGACTAGCCTGCGGGATGCATCCTCTCGCACGTGTTTTTACTCGACTAGCCTGCGGGATGCATCCTCTCGCACGTGTTTTTACTCGACTAGCCTGCAGGATGCATCCTCTCGCACGTGTTTTTACTCGACTAGCCTGCGGGATTCATCCTCTCGCACGTGTTTTTACTCGACTAGCCTGCGGGATGCATCCTCTCGCACGTGTTTTTGCTCGACTAGCCTGCGGGATGCATCCTCTCGCACGTGTTTTTACTCGACTAGCCTGCGGGATGCATCCTCTCGCACGTGTTTTTACTCGACTAGCCTGCGGGATGCATCCTCTCGCACGTGTTTTTGCTCGACTAGCCTGCGGGATGCATCCTCTCGCACGTGTTTTTGCTCGACTAGCCTGCAGGATTCATCCTCTCGCACGTGTTTTTACTCGACTAGCCTGCGGGATGCATCCTCTCGCACGTGTTTTTGCTCGACTAGCCTGCGGGATGCATCCTCTCGCAAGTGTTTTTACTCGACTAGCCTGCGGGATGCATCCTCTCGCACGTGTTTTTGCTCGACTAGCCTGCGGGACGCATCCTCTCGCACGTGTTTTTACTCGACTAGCCTGCGGGATGCATCCTCTCGCACGTGTTTTTACTCGACTAGCCTGCGGGAAGCATCCTCTTGCACGTGTTTTTACTCGACTAGCCTGCGGGATGCATCCTCTCGCACGTGTTTTTACTCGACTAGCCTGCGGGAAGCATCCTCTCGCACGTGTTTTTACTCGACTAGCCTGCGGGAAGCATCCTCTCGCACGTGTTTTTGCTCGACTAGCCTGCGGGATGCATCCTCTCGCACGTGTTTTTACTCGACTAGCCTGCGGGATGCATCCTCTCGCACGTGTTTTTACTCGACTAGCCTGCGGGATGCATCCTCTCGCACGTGTTTTTACTCGACTAGCCTGCGGGAAGCATCCTCTCGCACGTGTTTTTACTCGACTAGCCTGCGGGAAGCATCCTCTCGCACGTGTTTTTGCTCGACTAGCCTGCGGGATGCATCCTCTCGCACGTGTTTTTGCTGGACTAGCCTGCGGGATGCATCCTCTAGCACGTGTTTTTGCTCGACTAGCCTGCGGGATGCATCCTCTCGCACGTGTTTTTACTCGACTAGCCATGCGCATCCCAAAAAACCTGCGCATGCGCATCCCAAAAAACCTGCGCATGCGCATCCCACAAAACCTGCGCATGCGCATCCCACAAAACTTCGCACGTGTTTTTACTCGACTAGCCTGCGGGATGCATCCTCTCGCACGTGTTTTTACTCGACTAGCCTGCGGGATGCATCCTCTCGCACGTGTTTTTGCTCGACTAGCCTGCGGGATGCATCCTCTCGCACGTGTTTTTACTCGACTAGCCTGCGGGATTCATCCTCTCGCACGTGTTTTTGCTCGACTAGCCTGCGGGATGCATCCTCTCGCACGTGTTTTTGCTCGACTAGCCATGCGCATCCCAAAAAACCTGCGCATGCGCATCCCACAAAAGCTCGCACGTGTTTTTACTCGACTAGCCTGCGGGATGCATCCTCTCGCACGTGTTTTTACTCGACTAGCCTGCGGGATGCATCCTCTCGCACGTGTTTTTTGCTCGACTAGCCTGCGGGATGCATCCTCTCGCACGTGTTTTTGCTCGACTAGCCTGCGGGACGCATCCTCTCGCACGTGTTTTTACTCGACTAGCCTGCGGGATGCATCCTCTCGCACGTGTTTTTACTTGACTAGCCTGCGGGAGGCATCCTCTTGCACGTGTTTTTACTCGTCTAGCCTGCGGGATGCATCCTCTCGCACGTGTTTTTACTCGACTAGCCTGCGGGAAGCATCCTCTCGCACGTGTTTTTACTCGACTAGCCTGCGGGATGCATCCTCTCGCACGTGTTTTTACTCGACTAGCCTGCGGGATGCATCCTCCCGCACGTGTTTTTACTCGACTAGCCTGCGGGATACATCCTCTCACACGTGTTTTTGCTCGACTAGCCTGCGGGATGCATCCTCTCGCACGTGTTTTTGCTCGACTAGCCTGCGGGATGCATCCTCTCGCACGTGTTTTTACTCGACTACCCTGCGGGATGCATCCTCTCGCACGTGTTTTTGCTCGACTACCCTGCGGGATGCATCCTCTCGCACGTGTTTTTGCTCGACTAGCCATGCGCATCCGAAAAAACCTGCGCATGCGCATCCCACAAAACCTCGCACGTGTTTTTACTCGACTAGCCTGCGGGATGCATCCTCTCGCACGTGTTTTTACTCGACTAGCCTGCGGGATGCATCCTCTCGCACGTGTTTTTACTCGACTAGCCTGCGGGATGCATCCTCTCGCACGTGTTTTTACTCGACTAGCCTGCAGGATGCATCCTCTCGCACGTGTTTTTACTCGACTAGCCTGCGGGATTCATCCTCTCGCACGTGTTTTTACTCGACTAGCCTGCGGGATGCATCCTCTCGCACGTGTTTTTGCTAGACTAGCCTGCGGGATGCATCCTCTCGCACGTGTTTTTACTCGACTAGCCTGCGGGATGCATCCTCTCGCACGTGTTTTTACTCGACTAGCCTGCGGATGCATCCTCTCGCACGTGTTTTTGCTCGACTAGCCTGCGGGATGCATCCTCTCGCACGTGTTTTTACTCGACTAGCCTGCGGGAAGCATCCTCTTGCACGTGTTTTTACTCGACTAGCCTGCGGGATGCATCCTCTCGCACGTGTTTTTACTCGACTAGCCTGCGGGATGCATCCTCTCGCACGTGTTTTTACTCGACTAGCCTGCGGGAAGCATCCTCTCGCACGTGTTTTTACTCGACTAGCCTGCGGGAAGCATCCTCTCGCACGTGTTTTTGCTCGACTAGCCTGCGGGATGCATCCTCTCGCACGTGTTTTTGCTGGACTAGCCTGCGGGATGCATCCTCTAGCACGTGTTTTTGCTCGACTAGCCTGCGGGATGCATCCTCCCGCACGTGTTTTTACTCGACTAGCCTGCGGGATACATCCTCTCACACGTGTTTTTGCTCGACTAGCCTGCGGGATGCATCCTCTCGCACGTGTTTTTGCTCGACTAGCCTGCGGATGCATCCTCTCGCACGTGTTTTTACTCGACTACCCTGCGGGATGCATCCTCTCGCACGTGTTTTTGCTCGACTACCCTGCGGGATGCATCCTCTCGCACGTGTTTTTGCTCGACTAGCCATGCGCATCCGAAAAACCTGCGCATGCGCATCCCACAAAACCTCGCACGTGTTTTTACTCGACTAGCCTGCGGGATGCATCCTCTCGCACGTGTTTTTACTCGACTAGCCTGCGGGATGCATCCTCTCGCACGTGTTTTTACTCGACTAGCCTGCGGGATGCATCCTCTCGCACGTGTTTTTACTCGACTAGCCTGCAGGATGCATCCTCTCGCACGTGTTTTTACTCGACTAGCCTGCGGGATTCATCCTCTCGCACGTGTTTTTACTCGACTAGCCTGCGGGATGCATCCTCTCGCACGTGTTTTTGCTAGACTAGCCTGCGGGATGCATCCTCTCGCACGTGTTTTTACTCGACTAGCCTGCGGGATGCATCCTCTCGCACGTGTTTTTACTCGACTAGCCTGCGGGATGCATCCTCTCGCACGTGTTTTTGCTCGACTAGCCTGCGGGATGCATCCTCTCGCACGTGTTTTTACTCGACTAGCCTGCGGGAAGCATCCTCTTGCACGTGTTTTTACTCGACTAGCCTGCGGGATGCATCCTCTCGCACGTGTTTTTACTCGACTAGCCTGCGGGATGCATCCTCTCGCACGTGTTTTTACTCGACTAGCCTGCGGGAAGCATCCTCTCGCACGTGTTTTTACTCGACTAGCCTGCGGGAAGCATCCTCTCGCACGTGTTTTTTGCTCGACTAGCCTGCGGGATGCATCCTCTCGCACGTGTTTTTGCTGGACTAGCCTGCGGGATGCATCCTCTAGCACGTGTTTTTGCTCGACTAGCCTGCGGGATGCATCCTCTCGCACGTGTTTTTACTCGACTAGCCATGCGCATCCCAAAAAACCTGCGCATTGCGCATCCCACAAAACCTGCGCATGCGCATCCCACAAAACTTCGCACGTGTTTTTACTCGACTAGCCTGCGGATGCATCCTCTCGCACGTGTTTTTACTCGACTAGCCTGCGGGATGCATCCTCTCGCACGTGTTTTTGCTCGACTAGCCTGCGGGATGCATCCTCTCGCACGTGTTTTTACTCGACTAGCCTGCGGGATTCATCCTCTCGCACGTGTTTTTGCTCGACTAGCCTGCGGGATGCATCCTCTCGCACGTGTTTTTGCTCGACTAGCCATGCGCATCCCAAAAAACCTGCGCATGCGCATCCCACAAAAGCTCGCACGTGTTTTTACTCGACTAGCCTGCGGGATGCATCCTCTCGCACGTGTTTTTACTCGACTAGCCTGCGGGATGCATCCTCTCGCACGTGTTTTTGCTCGACTAGCCTGCGGGATGCATCCTCTCGCACGTGTTTTTGCTCGACTAGCCTGCGGGACGCATCCTCTCGCACGTGTTTTTACTCGACTAGCCTGCGGGATGCATCCTCTCGCACGTGTTTTTACTTGACTAGCCTGCGGGAGGCATCCTCTTGCACGTGTTTTTACTCGTCTAGCCTGCGGGATGCATCCTCTCGCACGTGTTTTTACTCGACTAGCCTGCGGGAAGCATCCTCTCGCACGTGTTTTTACTCGACTAGCCTGCGGGATGCATCCTCTCGCACGTGTTTTTACTCGACTAGCCTGCGGGATGCATCCTCCCGCACGTGTTTTTACTCGACTAGCCTGCGGGATACATCCTCTCACACGTGTTTTTGCTCGACTAGCCTGCGGGATGCATCCTCTCGCACGTGTTTTTGCTCGACTAGCCTGCGGGATGCATCCTCTCGCACGTGTTTTTACTCGACTACCCTGCGGGATGCATCCTCTCGCACGTGTTTTTGCTCGACTACCCTGCGGGATGCATCCTCTCGCACGTGTTTTTGCTCGACTAGCCATGCGCATCCGAAAAAACCTGCGCATGCGCATCCCACAAAACCTCGCACGTGTTTTTACTCGACTAGCCTGCGGGATGCATCCTCTCGCACGTGTTTTTACTCGACTAGCCTGCGGGATGCATCCTCTCGCACGTGTTTTTACTCGACTAGCCTGCGGGATGCATCCTCTCGCACGTGTTTTTACTCGACTAGCCTGCAGGATGCATCCTCTCGCACGTGTTTTTACTCGACTAGCCTGCGGGATTCATCCTCTCGCACGTGTTTTTACTCGACTAGCCTGCGGGATGCATCCTCTCGCACGTGTTTTTGCTAGACTAGCCTGCGGGATGCATCCTCTCGCACGTGTTTTTACTCGACTAGCCTGCGGGATGCATCCTCTCGCACGTGTTTTTACTCGACTAGCCTGCGGGATGCATCCTCTCGCACGTGTTTTTGCTCGACTAGCCTGCGGGATGCATCCTCTCGCACGTGTTTTTACTCGACTAGCCTGCGGGATGCATCCTCTCGCACGTGTTTTTACTCGACTAGCCTGCGGGATGCATCCTCTCGCACGTGTTTTTACTCGACTAGCCTGCGGGATGCATCCTCTCGCACGTGTTTTTACTCGACTAGCCTGCAGGATGCATCCTCTCGCACGTGTTTTTACTCGACTAGCCTGCGGGATTCATCCTCTCGCACGTGTTTTTACTCGACTAGCCTGCGGGATGCATCCTCTCGCACGTGTTTTTGCTAGACTAGCCTGCGGGATGCATCCTCTCGCACGTGTTTTTACTCGACTAGCCTGCGGGATGCATCCTCTCGCACGTGTTTTTACTCGACTAGCCTGCGGGATGCATCCTCTCGCACGTGTTTTTGCTCGACTAGCCTGCGGGATGCATCCTCTCGCACGTGTTTTTACTCGACTAGCCTGCGGGAAGCATCCTCTTGCACGTGTTTTTACTCGACTAGCCTGCGGGATGCATCCTCTCGCACGTGTTTTTACTCGACTAGCCTGCGGGAAGCATCCTCTCGCACGTGTTTTTTACTCGACTAGCCTGCGGGATGCGTCCTCTCGCACGTGTTTTTGCTGGACTAGCCTGCGGGATGCATCCTCTAGCACGTGTTTTTCCTCGACTAGCCTGCGGGATGCATCCTCTCGCACGTGTTTTTACTCGACTAGCCATGCGCATCCCAAAAAACCTGCGCATGCGCATCCCAAAAAACCTGCGCATGCGCATCCCACAAAACCTGCGCATGCGCATCCCACAAAACTTCGCACGTGTTTTTACTCGACTATCCTGCGGGATGCATCCTCTCGCACGTGTTTTTACTCGACTAGCCTGCGGGATGCATCCTCTCGCACGTGTTTTTGCTCGACTAGCCTGCGGGATGCATCCTCTCGCACGTGTTTTTACTCGACTAGCCTGCGGGATTCATCCTCTCGCACGTGTTTTTGCTCGACTAGCCTGCGGGATGCATCCTCTCGCACGTGTTTTTGCTCGACTAGCCATGCGCATCCCAAAAAACCTGCGCATGCGCATCCCACAAAAGCTCGCACGTGTTTTTACTCGACTAGCCTGCGGGATGCATCCTCTCGCACGTGTTTTTACTCGACTAGCCTGCGGGATGCATCCTCTCGCACGTGTTTTTGCTCGACTAGCCTGCGGGATGCATCCTCTCGCACGTGTTTTTGCTCGACTAGCCTGCGGGACGCATCCTCTCGCACGTGTTTTTACTCGACTAGCCTGCGGGATGCATCCTCTCGCACGTGTTTTTACTTGACTAGCCTGCGGGAAGCATCCTCTTGCACGTGTTTTTACTCGTCTAGCCTGCGGGATGCATCCTCTCGCACGTGTTTTTACTCGACTAGCCTGCGGGAAGCATCCTCTCGCACGTGTTTTTACTCGACTAGCCTGCGGGATGCATCCTCTCGCACGTGTTTTTACTCGACTAGCCTGCGGGATGCATCCTCCCGCACGTGTTTTTACTCGACTAGCCTGCGGGATACATCCTCTCACACGTGTTTTTGCTCGACTAGCCTGCGGGATGCATCCTCTCGCACGTGTTTTTGCTCGACTAGCCTGCGGGATGCATCCTCTCGCACGTGTTTTTACTCGACTACCCTGCGGGATGCATCCTCTCGCACGTGTTTTTGCTCGACTACCCTGCGGGATGCATCCTCTCGCACGTGTTTTTGCTCGACTACCCTGCGGGATGCATCCTCTCGCACGTGTTTTTGCTCGACTAGCCATGCGCATCCCAAAAAACCTGCGCATGCGCATCCCACAAAACCTCGCACGTGTTTTTACTCGACTAGCCTGCGGGATGAATCCTCTCGCACGTGTTTTTACTCGACTAGCCTGCGGGATGCATCCTCTTGCACGTGTTTTTACTCGACTAGCCTGCGGGATGCATCCTCTCGCACGTGTTTTTACTCGACTAGCCTGCAGGATGCATCCTCTCGCACGTGTTTTTACTCGACTAGCCTGCGGGATTCATCCTCTCGCACGTGTTTTTACTCGACTAGCCTGCGGGATGCATCCTCTCGCACGTGTTTTTGCTCGACTAGCCTGCGGGATGCATCCTCTCGCACGTGTTTTTACTCGACTAGCCTGCGGGATGCATCCTCTCGCACGTGTTTTTACTCGACTAGCCTGCGGGATGCATCCTCTCGCACGCGTTTTTGCTCGACTAGCCTGCGGGATGCATCCTCTCGCACGTGTTTTTGCTCGACTAGCCTGCAGGATTCATCCTCTCGCACGTGTTTTTACTCGACTAGCCTGCGGGATGCATCCTCTCGCACGTGTTTTTGCTCGACTAGCCTGCGGGATGCATCCTCTCGCAAGTGTTTTTACTCGACTAGCCTGCGGGATGCATCCTCTCGCACGTGTTTTTGCTCGACTAGCCTGCGGGACGCATCCTCTCGCACGTGTTTTTACTCGACTAGCCTGCGGGATGCATCCTCTCGCACGTGTTTTTACTCGACTAGCCTGCGGGAAGCATCCTCTTGCACGTGTTTTTACTCGACTAGCCTGCGGGATGCATCCTCTCGCACGTGTTTTTACTCGACTAGCCTGCGGGAAGCATCCTCTCGCACGTGTTTTTACTCGACTAGCCTGCGGGAAGCATCCTCTCGCACGTGTTTTTGCTCGACTAGCCTGCGGGATGCATCCTCTCGCACGTGTTTTTGCTCGACTAGCCATGCGCATCCCAAAAAACCTGCGCATGCGCATCCCACAAAAGCTCGCACGTGTTTTTACTCGACTAGCCTGCGGGATGCATCCTCTCGCACGTGTTTTTACTCGAGTAGCCAGCGGGATGCATCCTCTCGCACGTGTTTTTACTCGACTAGCCTGCGGGATGCATCCTCTCGCACGTGTTTTTGCTCGACTAGCCTGCGGGATGCATCCTCTCGCACGTGTTTTTGCTCGACTAGCCTGCGGGATGCATCCTCTCGTACGTGTTTTTGCTCGACTAGCCTGCGGGATGCATCCTCTCGCACGTGTTTTTGCTCGACTAGCCATGCGCATCCCAAAAAACCTGCGCATGCGCATCCCAAAAAACCTGCGCATGCGCATCCCAAAAAACCTGCGCGTGCGCATCCCAAAAAACCTGCGCATGCGCATCCCACAAAACCTCGCACGTGTTTTTACTCGACTAGCCTGCGGGATGCATCCTCTCGCACGTGTTTTTACTCGACTAGCCTGCGGGATGCATCCTCTCGCACGTGTTTTTACTCGACTAGCCTGCGGGATGCATCCTCTCGCACGTGTTTTTACTCGACTAGCCTGCGGGAAGCATCCTCTCGCACGTGTTTTTACTCGACTAGCCTGCGGGAAGCATCCTCTCGCACGTGTTTTTACTCGACTAGTCTGCGGGATGCATCCTCTCGCACGTGTTTTTGCTCGACTAGCCTGCGGGATGCATCCTCTCGCACGTGTTTTTGCTCGACTAGCCTGCGGGATGCATCCTCTCGCACGTGTTTTTACTCGACTAGCCATGCGCATCCCAAAAAACCTGCGCATGCGCATCCCAAAAAACCTGCGCATGCGCATCCCACAAAACCTGCGCATGCGCATCCCACAAAACTTCGCACGTGTTTTTACTCGACTAGCCTGCGGGATGCATCCTCTCGCACGTGTTTTTACTCGACTAGCCTGCGGGATGCATCCTCTCGCACGTGTTTTTGCTCGACTAGCCTGCGGGATGCATCCTCTCGCACGTGTTTTTACTCGACTAGCCTGCGGGATTCATCCTCTCGCACGTGTTTTTACTCGACTAGCCTGCGGGATGCATCCTCTCGCACGTGTTTTTGCTCGACTAGCCTGCAGGATTCATCCTCTCGCACGTGTTTTTACTCGACTAGCCTGCGGGATGCATCCTCTCGCACGTGTTTTTGCTCGACTAGCCTGCGGGATGCATCATCTCGCACGTGTTTTTACTCGACTAGCCTGCGGGATGCATCCTCCCGCACGTGTTTTTACTCGACTAGCCTGCGGGATGCATCCTCTCGCACGTGTTTTTGCTCGACTAGCCTGCGGGATGCATCCTCTCGCACGTGTTTTTGCTCGACTAGCCTGCGGGATGCATCCTCTCGCACGTGTTTTTGCTCGACTAGCCTGCGGGACGCATCCTCTAGCACTTGTTTTTACTCGACTAGCCTGCGGGATGCATCCTCTCGCACGTGTTTTTACTCGACTAGCCTGCGGGAAGCATCCTCTCGCACGTGTTTTTACTCGACTAGCCTGCGGGATGCATCCTCTCGCATGTGTTTTTGCTCGACTAGCCTGCGGGATGCATCCTCTCGCACGTGTTTTTACTCGACTAGCCTGCGGGATTCATCCTCTCGCACGTGTTTTTACTCGACTAGCCTGCGGGATGCATCCTCTCGCACGTGTTTTTGCTCGACTAGCCTGCAGGATTCATCCTCTCGCACGTGTTTTTACTCGACTAGCCTGCGGGATGCATCCTCTCGCACGTGTTTTTGCTCGACTAGCCTGCGGGATGCATCCTCTCGCACGTGTTTTTACTCGACTAGCCTGCGGGATGCATCCTCTCGCACGTGTTTTTGCTCGACTAGCCTGCGGGACGCATCCTCTCGCACGTGTTTTTACTCGACTAGCCTGCGGGATGCATCCTCTCGCACGTGTTTTTACTCGACTAGCCTGCGGGAAGCATCCTCTTGCACGTGTTTTTACTTGACTAGCCTGCGGGAAGCATCCTCTTGCACGTGTTTTTACTCGTCTAGCCTGCGGGATGCATCCTCTCGCACGTGTTTTTACTCGACTAGCCTGCGGGAAGCATCCTCTCGCACGTGTTTTTACTCGACTAGCCTGCGGGATGCATCCTCTCGCACGTGTTTTTGCTCGACTAGCCATGCGCATCCCAAAAAACCTGCGCATGCGCATCCCACAGAACCTGCGCATGCGCATCCCACAAAACCTCGCACGTGTTTGTGCTCGACTAGGCTGCGGGATGCATCCTTTCGCACGTGTTTTACTCGACTAGCCTGCGGGATGCATCCTCTCGCACGTGTTTTTACTCGACTAGCCTGCGGGATGCATACTCTCGCACGTGTTTTTGCTCGACTAGCCTGCGGGATGCATCCTCTCGCACGTGTTTTTGCTCGACTTGCCTGCGGGATGCATCCTCTCGCACGTGTTTTTACTCGACTACCCTGCGGGATGCATCCTCTCGCACGTGTTTATGCTCGACTAGCCATGCGCATCCCAAAAAGCCTGCGCATGCGCATCCCACAAAACCTCGCACGTGTTTTTACTCGACTAGCCTGCGGGATGCATCCTCTCGCACGTGTTTTTACTCGACTAGCCTGCGGGATGCATCCTCTCGCACGTGTTTTTACTCGACTAGCCTGCGGGATACATCCTCTCGCACGTGTTTTTACTCGACTAGCCTGCAGGATGCATCCTCTCGCACGTGTTTTTACTCGACTAGCCTGCGGGATGCATCCTCTCGCACGTGTTTTTGCCCGACTAGCCTGCGGGATGCATCCTCTCGCACGTGTTTTTGCTCGACTAACCATGCGCATCCCAAAAAACCTGCGCATGCGCATCCCAAAAAACCTGCGCATGCGCATCCCACAAAACCTGCGCATGCGAATCCCACAAAACCTCGCACGTGTTTGTGCTCGACTAGCCTGCGGGATGCATCCTTTCGCACGTGTTTTTACTCGACTAGCCTGCGGGATGCATCCTCTCGCACGTGTTTTTTGCTCGACTAGCCTGCGGGATGCATCCTCTCGCACGTGTTTGTGCTCGACTAGCCTGCGGATGCATCCTCTCGCACGTGTTTTTACTCGACTACCCCTGCGGGATGCATCCTCTCGCACGTGTTTATGCTCGACTAGCCATGCGCATCCCAAAAAGCCTGCGCATGCGCATCCCACAAAACCTCGCACGTGTTTTTACTCGACTAGCCTGCGGGATGCATCCTCTCGCACGTGTTTTTACTCGACTAGCCTGCGGGATGCATCCTCTCTCACGTGTTTTTACTCGACTAGCCTGCGGGATGCATCCTCTCGCACGTGTTTTTGCTCGACTAGCCTGCGGGATGCATCCTCTCGCACGTGTTTTTACTCGACTAGCCTGCGGGATGCATCCTCTCGCACGTGTTTTTACTCGACTAGTCATGCGCATCCCAAAAAACCTGCGCATGCGCATCCCACAAAACCTGCGCATGCGCATCCCCACAAACACCTCGCACGTGTTTGTGCTCGACTAGCCTGCGGGATGCATCCTTTCGCACGTGTTTTACTCGACTAGCCTGCGGGATGCATCCTTTCGCACGTGTTTTTTACTCGACTAGCCTGCGGGATGCATCCTCTCGCACGTGTTTTTGCACGACTAGCCTGCGGGATGCATCCTCTCGCACGTGTTTTTTACTCGACTACCCTGCGGGGATGCATCCTCTCGCACGTGTTTTATGCTCGACTAGCCATGCGCATCCCAAAAAGCCTGCGCATGCGCATCCCACAAAACCTCGCACGTGTTTTTTACTCGACTAGCCTGCGGGATGCATCCTCTCGCACGTGTTTTTACTCGACTAGCCTGCGGGATGCATCCTCTCTCACGTGTTTTTACTCGACTAGCCTGCGGGATGCATCCTCTCGCACGTGTTTTTGCTCGACTAGCCTGCGGGATGCATCCTCTCGCACGTGTTTTTACTCGACTAGCCTGCGGGATGCATCCTCTCGCACGTGTTTTTTACTCGACTAGTCATGCGCATCCCAAAAAACCTGCGCATGCGCATCCCACAAAACCTGCGCATGCGCATCCCACAAAACCTCGCACGTGTTTGTGCTCGACTAGCCTGCGGGATGCATCCTTTCGCACGTGTTTTTACTCGACTAGCCTGCGGGATGCATCCTTTCGCACGTGTTTTTACTCGACTAGCCTGCGGGATGCATCCTCTCTCACGTGTTTTTACTCGACTAGCCTGCGGGATGCATCCTCTCGCACGTGTTTTTGCCACGACTAGCCTGCGGGATGCATCCTCTCGCACGTGTTTTTACTCGACTACCCTGCGGGGATGCATCCTCGCACGTGTTTTTGCTCGACTAGCCATGCGCATCCCAAAAAACCTGCGCATGCGCATCCCACAAAACCTCGCACGTGTTTTTACTCGACTAGCCTGCGGGATGCATCCTCTCGCACGTGTTTTTACTCGACTAGCCTGCGGATGCATCCTCTCGCACGTGTTTTTACTCGACTAGCCTGCAGGATGCATCCTCTCGCACGTGTTTTTACTCGACTAGCCTGCGGGATGCATCCTCTCGCACGTGTTTTTGCTCGACCAGCCTGCGGGACGCATCCTCTCGCACGTGTTTTTTACTCGACTAGCCTGCGGGATGCATCCTCTCGCACGTGTTTTTGCTCGACTAGCCTGCGGGATGCATCCTCTCGCACGTGTTTTTACTCGACTAGCCATGCGCATCCCAAAAAACCTGCGCATGCGCATCCCAAAAAACCTGCGCATGCGCATCCCACAAAACCTCGCACGTGTTTTTACTCGACTAGCCTGCGGGATGCATCCTCTCGCACGTGTTTTTACTCGAGTAGCCTGCGGGATGCATCCTCTCGCACGTGTTTTTACTCGACTAGCCTGCGGGATGCATCCTCTCGCACGTGTTTTTGCTCGACTAGCCTTGCGGGATGCATCCTCTCGCACGTGTTTTTGCTCGACTAGCCTGCGGGATGCATCCTCTCGCACGTGTTTTTGCTCGACTAGCCTGCGGATGCATCCTCTCGCACGTGTTTTTACTCGACTAGCCTGCGGATGCATCCTCTCGCACGTGTTTTTACTCGACTAGCCTGCGGGAAGCATCCTCTCGCACGTGTTTTTACTCGACTAGTCTGCGGGATGCATCCTCTCGCACGTGTTTTTGCTCGACTAGCCTGCGGGATGCATCCTTTCGCACGTGTTTTTGCTCGACTAGCCTGCGGGATGCATCCTCTCGCACGTGTTTTTACTCGACTAGCCTGCGGGATGCATCCTCTCGCACGTGTTTGTGCTCGACTAGCCTGCGGGATGCATCCTCTCGCACGTGTTTTTGCTCGACTAGCCTGCGGGATGCATCCTCTCGCACGTGTTTTTTACTCGACTAGCCATGCGCATCCCAAAAAACCTGCGCATGCGCATCCCAAAAAACCTGCGCATGCGCATCCCACAAAACCTGCGCATGCGCATCCCACAAAACTTCGCACGTGTTTTTACTCGACTAGCCTGCGGGATGCATCCTCTCGCACGTGTTTTTACTCGACTAGCCTGCGGGATGCATCCTCTCGCACGTGTTTTTGCTCGACTAGCCTGCGGGATGCATCCTCTCGCACGTGTTTTTACTCGACTAGCCTGCGGGATTCATCCTCTCGCACGTGTTTTTACTCGACTAGCCTGCGGGATGCATCCTCTCGCACGTGTTTTTGCCTCGACTAGCCTGCAGGATTCATCCTCTCGCACGTGTTTTTACTCGACTAGCCTGCGGGATGCATCCTCTCGCACGTGTTTTTGCTCGACTAGCCTGCGGGATGCATCATCTCGCACGTGTTTTTACTCGACTAGCCTGCGGGATGCATCCTCCGCACGTGTTTTTACTCGACTAGCCTGCGGGATGCATCCTCTCGCACGTGTTTTTGCTCGACTAGCCTGCGGGATGCATCCTCTCGCACGTGTTTTTGCTCGACTAGCCTGCGGGATGCATCCTCTCGCACGTGTTTTTGCTCGACTAGCCCTGCGGGACGCATCCTCTAGCACTTGTTTTTACTCGACTAGCCTGCGGGATGCATCCTCTCGCACGTGTTTTTACTCGACTAGCCTGCGGGAAGCATCCTCTCGCACGTGTTTTTACTCGACTAGCCTGCGGGATGCATCCTCTCGCATGTGTTTTTGCTCGACTAGCCTGCGGGATGCATCCTCTCGCACGTGTTTTTACTCGACTAGCCTGCGGGATTCATCCTCTCGCACGTGTTTTTACTCGACTAGCCTGCGGGATGCATCCTCTCGCACGTGTTTTTGCTCGACTAGCCTGCAGGATTCATCCTCTCGCACGTGTTTTTACTCGACTAGCCTGCGGGATGCATCCTCTCGCACGTGTTTTTGCTCGACTAGCCTGCGGGATGCATCCTCTCGCACGTGTTTTTACTCGACTAGCCTGCGGGATGCATCCTCTCGCACGTGTTTTTGCTCGACTAGCCTGCGGGACGCATCCTCTCGCACGTGTTTTTACTCGACTAGCCTGCGGGATGCATCCTCTCGCACGTGTTTTTACTCGACTAGCCTGCGGGAAGCATCCTCTTGCACGTGTTTTTACTTGACTAGCCTGCGGGAAGCATCCTCTTGCACGTGTTTTTACTCGTCTAGCCTGCGGGATGCATCCTCTCGCACGTGTTTTTACTCGACTAGCCTGCGGGAAGCATCCTCTCGCACGTGTTTTTACTCGACTAGCCTGCGGGATGCATCCTCTCGCACGTGTTTTTGCTCGACTAGCCATGCGCATCCCAAAAAACCTGCGCATGCGCATCCCACAGAACCTGCGCATGCGCATCCCACAAAACCTCGCACGTGTTTGTGCTCGACTAGGCTGCGGGATGCATCCTTTCGCACGTGTTTTACTCGACTAGCCTGCGGGATGCATCCTCTCGCACGTGTTTTTACTCGACTAGCCTGCGGGATGCATACTCTCGCACGTGTTTTTGCTCGACTAGCCTGCGGGATGCATCCTCTCGCACGTGTTTTTGCTCGACTTGCCTGCGGGATGCATCCTCTCGCACGTGTTTTTACTCGACTACCCTGCGGGATGCATCCTCTCGCACGTGTTTATGCTCGACTAGCCATGCGCATCCCAAAAAGCCTGCGCATGCGCATCCCACAAAACCTCGCACGTGTTTTTACTCGACTAGCCTGCGGGATGCATCCTCTCGCACGTGTTTTTACTCGACTAGCCTGCGGGATGCATCCTCTCGCACGTGTTTTTACTCGACTAGCCTGCGGGATACATCCTCTCGCACGTGTTTTTACTCGACTAGCCTGCAGGATGCATCCTCTCGCACGTGTTTTTACTCGACTAGCCTGCGGGATGCATCCTCTCGCACGTGTTTTTGCCCGACTAGCCTGCGGGATGCATCCTCTCGCACGTGTTTTTGCTCGACTAACCATGCGCATCCCAAAAAACCTGCGCATGCGCATCCCAAAAAACCTGCGCATGCGCATCCCACAAAACCTGCGCATGCGCATCCCACAAAACCTCGCACGTGTTTGTGCTCGACTAGCCTGCGGGATGCATCCTTTCGCACGTGTTTTTACTCGACTAGCCTGCGGGATGCATCCTCTCGCACGTGTTTTTGCTCGACTAGCCTGCGGGATGCATCCTCTCGCACGTGTTTGTGCTCGACTAGCCTGCGGGATGCATCCTCTCGCACGTGTTTTTACTCGACTACCCTGCGGGATGCATCCTCTCGCACGTGTTTATGCTCGACTAGCCATGCGCATCCCAAAAAGCCTGCGCATGCGCATCCCACAAAACCTCGCACGTGTTTTTACTCGACTAGCCTGCGGGATGCATCCTCTCGCACGTGTTTTTACTCGACTAGCCTGCGGGATGCATCCTCTCTCACGTGTTTTTACTCGACTAGCCTGCGGGATGCATCCTCTCGCACGTGTTTTTGCTCGACTAGCCTGCGGGATGCATCCTCTCGCACGTGTTTTTACTCGACTAGCCTGCGGGATGCATCCTCTCGCACGTGTTTTTACTCGACTAGTCATGCGCATCCCAAAAAACCTGCGCATGCGCATCCCACAAAACCTGCGCATGCGCATCCCACAAAACCTCGCACGTGTTTGTGCTCGACTAGCCTGCGGGATGCATCCTTTCGCACGTGTTTTTACTCGACTAGCCTGCGGGATGCATCCTTTCGCACGTGTTTTTACTCGACTAGCCTGCGGGATGCATCCTCTCGCACGTGTTTTTGCACGACTAGCCTGCGGGATGCATCCTCTCGCACGTGTTTTTACTCGACTACCCTGCGGGATGCATCCTCTCGCACGTGTTTATGCTCGACTAGCCATGCGCATCCCAAAAAGCCTGCGCATGCGCATCCCACAAAACCTCGCACGTGTTTTTACTCGACTAGCCTGCGGGATGCATCCTCTCGCACGTGTTTTTACTCGACTAGCCTGCGGGATGCATCCTCTCTCACGTGTTTTTACTCGACTAGCCTGCGGGATGCATCCTCTCGCACGTGTTTTTGCTCGACTAGCCTGCGGGATGCATCCTCTCGCACGTGTTTTTACTCGACTAGCCTGCGGGATGCATCCTCTCGCACGTGTTTTTACTCGACTAGTCATGCGCATCCCAAAAAACCTGCGCATGCGCATCCCACAAAACCTGCGCATGCGCATCCCACAAAACCTCGCACGTGTTTGTGCTCGACTAGCCTGCGGGATGCATCCTTTCGCACGTGTTTTTACTCGACTAGCCTGCGGGATGCATCCTTTCGCACGTGTTTTTACTCGACTAGCCTGCGGGATGCATCCTCTCTCACGTGTTTTTACTCGACTAGCCTGCGGGATGCATCCTCTCGCACGTGTTTTTGCACGACTAGCCTGCGGGATGCATCCTCTCGCACGTGTTTTTACTCGACTACCCTGCGGGATGCATCCTCTCGCACGTGTTTTTGCTCGACTAGCCATGCGCATCCCAAAAAACCTGCGCATGCGCATCCCACAAAACCTCGCACGTGTTTTTACTCGACTAGCCTGCGGGATGCATCCTCTCGCACGTGTTTTTACTCGACTAGCCTGCGGGATGCATCCTCTCGCACGTGTTTTTACTCGACAAGCCTGCGGGATGCATCCTCTCGCACGTGTTTTTACTCGACTAGCCTGCAGGATGCATCCTCTCGCACGTGTTTTTACTCGACTAGCCTGCGGGATGCATCCTCTCGCACGTGTTTTTGCTCGACCAGCCTGCGGGATGCATCCTCTCGCACGTGTTTTTACTCGACTACCCTGCGGGATGCATCCTCTCGCACGTGTTTATGCTCGACTAGCCATGCGCATCCCAAAAAGCCTGCGCATGCGCATCCCACAAAACCTCGCACGTGTTTTTACTCGACTAGCCTGCGGGATGCATCCTCTCGCACGTGTTTTTACTCGACTAGCCTGCGGGATGCATCCTCTCGCACGTGTTTTTACTCGACTAGCCTGCGGGATGCATCCTCTCGCACGTGTTTTTACTCGACCAGCCTGCGGGATGCATCCTCTCGCACGTGTTTTTACTCGACTAGCCTGCAGGATGCATCCTCTCGCACGTGTTTTTACTCGACTAGCCTGCGGGATGCATCCTCTCGCACGTGTTTTTGCTCGACCAGCCTGCGGGACGCATCCTCTCGCACGTGTTTTTACTCGACTAGCCTGCGGGATGCATCCTCTCGCACGTGTTTTTGCTCGACTAGCCTGCGGGATGCATCCTCTCGCACGTGTTTTTACTCGACTAGCCATGCGCATCCCAAAAAACCTGCGCATGCGCATCCCAAAAAACCTGCGCATGCGCATCCCACAAAACCTCGCACGTGTTTTTACTCGACTAGCCTGCGGGATGCATCCTCTCGCACGTGTTTTTACTCGAGTAGCCTGCGGGATGCATCCTCTCGCACGTGTTTTTACTCGACTAGCCTGCGGGATGCATCCTCTCGCACGTGTTTTTGCTCGACTAGCCTGCGGGATGCATCCTCTCGCACGTGTTTTTGCTCGACTAGCCTGCGGGATGCATCCTCTCGCACGTGTTTTTGCTCGACTAGCCTGCGGGATGCATCCTCTCGCACGTGTTTTTACTCGACTAGCCTGCGGGATGCATCCTCTCGCACGTGTTTTTACTCGACTAGCCTGCGGGAAGCATCCTCTCGCACGTGTTTTTACTCGACTAGTCTGCGGGATGCATCCTCTCGCACGTGTTTTTGCTCGACTAGCCTGCGGGATGCATCCTTTCGCACGTGTTTTTGCTCGACTAGCCTGCGGGATGCATCCTCTCGCACGTGTTTTTACTCGACTAGCCTGCGGGATGCATCCTCTCGCACGTGTTTGTGCTCGACTAGCCTGCGGGATGCATCCTCTCGCACGTGTTTTTGCTCGACTAGCCTGCGGGATGCATCCTCTCGCACGTATTTTTACTCGACTAGTCATGCGCATCCCAAAAAACCTGCGCATGCGCATCCCAAAAAACCTGCGCATGCGCATCCCACAAAACCTCGCACGTGTTTGTGCTCGACTAGCCTGCGGGATGCATCCTTTCGCATGTGTTTTTACTCGACTAGCCTGCGGGATGCATCCTCTCGCACGTGTTTTTACTCGACTAGCCTGCGGGATGCATCCTCTCGCACGTGTTTTTACTCGACTAGCCTGCAGGATGCATCCTCTCGCACGTGTTTTTACTCGACTAGCCTGCGGGATGCATCCTCTCGCACGTGTTTTTGCTCGACTAGCCTGCGGGATGCATCCTCTCGCACGTATTTTTACTCGACTAGTCATGCGCATCCCAAAAAACCTGCGCATGCGCATCCCAAAAAACCTGCGCATGCGCATCCCACAAAACCTCGCACGTGTTTGTGCTCGACTAGCCTGCGGGATGCATCCTTTCGCATGTGTTTTTACTCGACTAGCCTGCGGGATGCATCCTCTCGCACGTGTTTTTACTCGACTAGCCTGCGGGATGCATCCTCTCGCACGTGTTTTTACTCGACTAGCCTGCAGGATGCATCCTCTCGCACGTGTTTTTACTCGACTAGCCTGCGGGATGCATCCTCTCGCACGTGTTTTTGCTCGACTAGC
The DNA here is from genome assembly GCF_051020765.1 of Lasioglossum baleicum. Taxonomy (NCBI): domain Eukaryota; kingdom Metazoa; phylum Arthropoda; class Insecta; order Hymenoptera; family Halictidae; genus Lasioglossum; species Lasioglossum baleicum. The sequence continues at coordinate 35,781 of NW_027469495.1, read as the reverse complement.
CTGCGGGATGCATCCTCTCGCACGTGTTTTTACTCGACTAGTCATGCGCATCCCAAAAAACCTGCGCATGCGCATCCCAAAAAACCTGCGCATGCGCATCCCAAAAAACCTGCGCATGCGCATCCCACAAAACCTCGCACGTGTTTGTGCTCGACTAGCCTGCGGGATGCATCCTTTCGCACGTGTTTTTACTCGACTAGCCTGCGGGATGCATCCTCTCGCACGTGTTTTTGCTCGACTAGCCTGCGGGATGCATCCTCTCGCACGTGTTTTTACTCGACTACCCTGCGGGATGCATCCTCTCGCACGTGTTTTTGCTCGACTAGCCATGCGCATCCCAAAAAACCTGGGCATGGGCATCCCACAAAACCTGCACATGCGCATCCCACAAAACCTCGCACGTGTTTTTACTCGACTAGCCTGCGGGATGCATCCTCTCGCACGTGTTTTTGCTCGACTAGCCTGCGGGATGCATCCTCTCGCACGTGTTTTTACTCGACTAATCATGCGCATCCCAAAAAACCTGCGCATGCGCATCCCACAAAACCTCGCACGTGTTTTTACTCGACTAGCCTGCGGGATGCATCCTCTCGCACGTGTTTTTACTCGAGTAGCCTGCGGGATGCATCCTCTCGCACGTGTTTTTACTCGACTACCCTGCGGGATGCATCCTCTCGCACGTGTTTTTGCTCGACTAGCCATGCGCATCCCAAAAAACCTGCGCATGCGCATCCCACAAAACCTGCACATGCGCATCCCACAAAACCTCGCACGTGTTTTTACTCGACTAGCCTGCGGGATGCATCCTCTCGCACGTGTTTTTACTCGACTAGCCTGCGGGATGCATCTTCTCGCACGTGTTTTTACTCGACTAGCCTGCGGGATGCATCCTCTCGCACGTGTTTTTACTCGACTAGCCTGCAGGATGCATCCTCTCGCACGTGTTTTTACTCGACTAGCCTGCGGGATGCATCCTCTCGCACGTGTTTTTACTCGACTACCCTGCGGGATGCATCCTCTCGCACGTGTTTTTGCTCGACTAGCCATGCGCATCCCAAAAAACCTGCGCATGGGCATCCCACAAAACCTGCACATGCGCATCCCACAAAACCTCGCACGTGTTTTTACTCGACTAGCCTGCGGGATGCATCCTCTCGCACGTGTTTTTGCTCGACTAGCCTGCGGGATGCATCCTCTCGCACGTGTTTTTACTCGACTAGTCATGCGCATCCCAAAAAACCTGCGCATGCGCATCCCAAAAAACCTGCGCATGCGCATCCCACAAAACCTCGCACGTGTTTGTGCTCGACTAGCCTGCGGGATGCATCCTTTCGCACGTGTTTTTACTCGACTAGCCTGCGGGATGCATCCTCTCGCACGTGTTTTTACTCGACTAGCCTGCGGGATGCATCCTCTCGCACGTGTTTTTACTCGACTAGCCTGCAGGATGCATCCTCTCGCACGTGTTTTTACTCGACTAGCCTGCGGGATGCATCCTCTCGCACGTGTTTTTGCTCGACCAGCCTGCGGGATGCATCCTCTCGCACGTGTTTTTGCTCGACTAGCCTGCGGGATGCATCCTCTCGCACGTGTTTTTACTCGACTAGCCTGCGGGATTCATCCTCTCGCACGTGTTTTTACTCGACTAGCCTGCGGGATGCATCCTCTCGCACGTGTTTTTGCTCGACTAGCCTGCGGGATGCATCCTCTCGCACGTGTTTTTACTCGACTAGCCTGCGGGATGCATCCTCCCGCACGTGTTTTTACTCGACTAGCCTGCGGGATACATCCTCTCGCACGTGTTTTTGCTCGACTAGCCTGCGGGATACATCCTCTCGCACGTGTTTTTGCTCGACTAGCCTGCGGGATGCATCCTCTCGCACGTGTTTTTGCTCGACTAGCCTGCGGGATGCATCCTCTCGCAAGTGTTTTTGCTTGACTAGCCTGCGGGATGCATCCTCTCGCACGTGTTTTTACTCGACTAGCCATGCGCATCCCAAAAAACCTGCGCATGCGCATCCCAAAAAACCTGCGCATGCGCATCCCACAAAACCTGCGCATGCGCATCCCACAAAACTTCGCACGTGTTTTTACTCGACTAGCCTGCGGGATGCATCCTCTCGCACGTGTTTTTACTCGACTAGCCTGCGGGATGCATCCTCTCGCACGTGTTTTTGCTCGACTAGCCTGCGGGATGCATCCTCTCGCACGTGTTTTTGCTCGACAAGCCTGCAGGATTCATCCTCTCGCACGTGTTTTTACTCGACTAGCCTGCGGGATGCATCCTCTCGCACGTGTTTTTGCTCGACTAGCATGCGGGATGCATCCTCCCGCACGTGTTTTTACTCGACTAGCCTGCGGGATGCATCCTCCCGCACGTGTTTTTACTCGACTAGCCTGCGGGATGCATCCTCTCGCACGTGTTTTTGCTCGACTAGCCTGCGGGATGCATCCTCTCGCACGTGTTTTTGCTCGACTAGCCTGCGGGATGCATCCTCTCGCACGTGTTTTTGCTCGACTAGCCTGCGGGACGCATCCTCTCGCACGTGTTTTTACTCGACTAGCCTGCGGGATGCATCCTCTCGCACGTGTTTTTACTCGACTAGCCTGCGGGAAGCATCCTCTTGCACGTGTTTTTACTCGACTAGCCTGCGGGATGCATCCTCTCGCACGTGTTTTTACTCGACTAGCCTGCGGGAAGCATCCTCTCGCACGTGTTTTTACTCGACTAGCCTGCGGGAAGCATCCTCTCGCACGTGTTTTTACTCGACTAGCCTGCGGGATGCATCCTCTCGCACGTGTTTTTGCTCGACTAGTCTGCGGGATGCATCCTCTCGCACGTGTTTTTGCTCGACTAGCCATGCGCATCCCAAAAAACCTGCGCATGCGCATCCCACAAAACCTCGCACGTGTTTTTACTCGACTAGCCTGCGGGATGCATCCTCTCGCACGTGTTTTTACTCGACTAGCCTGCGGGATGCATCCTCTCGCACGTGTTTTTGCTCGACTAGCCTGCGGGATGCATCCTCTCGCACGTGTTTTTACTTGACTAGCCTGCGGGATGCATCCTCTCGCACGTGTTTTTGCTCGACTAGCCTGCGGGATGCATCCTCTCGCACGTGTTTTTGCTCGACTAGCCTGCGGGATGCATCCTCTCGCACGTGTTTTTACTCGACTAGTCATGCGCATCCCAAAAAACCTGCGCATGCGCATCCCAAAAAACCTGCGCATGCGCATCCCACAAAACCTCGCACGTGTTTGTGCTCGACTAGCCTGCGGGATGCATCCTTTCGCACGTGTTTTTACTCGACTAGCCTGCGGGATGCATCCTCTCGCACGTGTTTTTGCTCGACTAGCCTGCGGGATGCATCCTCTCGCACGTGTTTTTACTCGACTACCCTGCGGGATGCATCCTCTCGCACGTGTTTTTGCTCGACTAGCCATGCGCATCCCAAAAAACCTGCGCATGGGCATCCCACAAAACCTGCACATGCGCATCCCACAAAACCTCGCACGTGTTTTTACTCGACTAGCCTGCGGGATGCATCCTCTCGCACGTGTTTTTGCTCGACTAGCCTGCGGGATGCATCCTCTCGCACGTATTTTTACTCGACTAGTCATGCGCATCCCAAAAAACCTGCGCATGCGCATCCCACAAAACCTCGCACGTGTTTGTGCTCGACTAGCCTGCGGGATGCATCCTCTCGCACGTAGTTTTACTCGACTAGTCATGCGCATCCCAAAAAACCTGCGCATGCGCATCCCAAAAAACCTGGGCATGCGCATCCCACAAAACCTCGCACGTGTTTGTGCTCGACTAGCCTGCGGGATGCATCCTTTCGCACGTGTTTTTACTCGACTAGCCTGCGGGATGCATCCTCTCGCACGTGTTTTTACTCGACTAGCCTGCGGGATGCATCCTCTCGCACGTGTTTTTACTCGACTAGCCTGCAGGATGCATCCTCTCGCACGTGTTTTTACTCGACTAGCCTGCGGGATGCATCCTCTCGCACGTGTTTTTGCTCGACTAGCCTGCGGGATGCATCCTCTCGCACGTGTTTTTACTCGACTAGTCATGCGCATCCCAAAAAACCTGCGCATGCGCATCCCAAAAAACCTGCGCATGCGCATCCCAAAAAACCTGCGCATGCGCATCCCACAAAACCTCGCACGTGTTTGTGCTCGACTAGCCTGCGGGATGCATCCTTTCGCACGAGTTTTTACTCGACTAGCCTGCGGGATGCATCCTCTCGCACGTGTTTTTGCTCGACTAGCCTGCGGGATGCATCCTCTCGCACGTGTTTTTACTCGACTACCCTGCGGGATGCATCCTCTCGCACGTGTTTTTGCTCGACTAGCCATGCGCATCCCAAAAAACCTGCGCATGGGCATCCCACAAAACCTGCACATGCGCATCCCACAAAACCTCGCACGTGTTTTTACTCGACTAGCCTGCGGGATGCATCCTCTCGCACGTGTTTTTGCTCGACTAGCCTGCGGGATGCATCCTCTCGCACGTGTTTTTACTCGACTAGTCATGCGCATCCCAAAAAACCTGCGCATGCGCATCCCAAAAAACCTGCGCATGCGCATCCCACAAAACCTCGCACGTGTTTGTGCTCGACTAGCCTGCGGGATGCATCCTTTCGCACGTGTTTTTACTCGACTAGCCTGCGGGATGCATCCTCTCGCACGTGTTTTTACTCGACTAGCCTGCGGGATGCATCCTCTCGCACGTGTTTTTACTCGACTAGCCTGCAGGATGCATCCTCTCGCACGTGTTTTTACTCGACTAGCCTGCGGGATGCATCCTCTCGCACGTGTTTTTGCTCGACCAGCCTGCGGGATGCATCCTCTCGCACGTGTTTTTGCTCGACTAGCCTGCGGGATGCATCCTCTCGCACGTGTTTTTACTCGACTAGCCTGCGGGATTCATCCTCTCGCACGTGTTTTTACTCGACTAGCCTGCGGGATGCATCCTCTCGCACGTGTTTTTGCTCGACTAGCCTGCGGGATGCATCCTCTCGCACGTGTTTTTACTCGACTAGCCTGCGGGATGCATCCTCCCGCACGTGTTTTTACTCGACTAGCCTGCGGGATACATCCTCTCGCACGTGTTTTTGCTCGACTAGCCTGCGGGATACATCCTCTCGCACGTGTTTTTGCTCGACTAGCCTGCGGGATGCATCCTCTCGCACGTGTTTTTGCTCGACTAGCCTGCGGGATGCATCCTCTCGCAAGTGTTTTTGCTCGACTAGCCTGCGGGATGCATCCTCTCGCACGTGTTTTTACTCGACTAGCCATGCGCATCCCAAAAAACCTGCGCATGCGCATCCCAAAAAACCTGCGCATGCGCATCCCACAAAACCTGCGCATGCGCATCCCACAAAACTTCGCACGTGTTTTTACTCGACTAGCCTGCGGGATGCATCCTCTCGCACGTGTTTTTACTCGACTAGCCTGCGGGATGCATCCTCTCGCACGTGTTTTTGCTCGACTAGCCTGCGGGATGCATCCTCTCGCACGTGTTTTTGCTCGACTAGCCTGCAGGATTCATCCTCTCGCACGTGTTTTTACTCGACTAGCCTGCGGGATGCATCCTCTCGCACGTGTTTTTGCTCGACTAGCCTGCGGGATGCATCCTCCCGCACGTGTTTTTACTCGACTAGCCTGCGGGATGCATCCTCCCGCACGTGTTTTTACTCGACTAGCCTGCGGGATGCATCCTCTCGCACGTGTTTTTGCTCGACTAGCCTGCGGGATGCATCCTCTCGCACGTGTTTTTGCTCGACTAGCCTGCGGGATGCATCCTCTCGCACGTGTTTTTGCTCGACTAGCCTGCGGGACGCATCCTCTCGCACGTGTTTTTACTCGACTAGCCTGCGGGATGCATCCTCTCGCACGTGTTTTTACTCGACTAGCCTGCGGGAAGCATCCTCTTGCACGTGTTTTTACTCGACTAGCCTGCGGGATGCATCCTCTCGCACGTGTTTTTACTCGACTAGCCTGCGGGAAGCATCCTCTCGCACGTGTTTTTACTCGACTAGCCTGCGGGAAGCATCCTCTCGCACGTGTTTTTGCTCGACTAGCCTGCGGGATGCATCCTCCCGCACGTGTTTTTACTCGACTAGCCTGCGGGATGCATCCTCCCGCACGTGTTTTTACTCGACTAGCCTGCGGGATGCATCCTCTCGCACGTGTTTTTGCTCGACTAGCCTGCGGGATGCATCCTCTCGCACGTGTTTTTGCTCGACTAGCCTGCGGGATGCATCCTCTCGCACGTGTTTTTGCTCGACTAGCCTGCGGGACGCATCCTCTCGCACGTGTTTTTACTCGACTAGCCTGCGGGATGCATCCTCTCGCACGTGTTTTTACTCGACTAGCCTGCGGGAAGCATCCTCTTGCACGTGTTTTTACTCGACTAGCCTGCGGGATGCATCCTCTCGCACGTGTTTTTACTCGACTAGCCTGCGGGAAGCATCCTCTCGCACGTGTTTTTACTCGACTAGCCTGCGGGATGCATCCTCTCGCACGTGTTTTTGCTCGACCAGCCTGCGGGATGCATCCTCTCGCACGTGTTTTTGCTCGACTAGCCTGCGGGATGCATCCTCTCGCACGTGTTTTTACTCGACTAGCCTGCGGGATGCATCCTCCCGCACGTGTTTTTACTCGACTAGCCTGCGGGATACATCCTCTCGCACGTGTTTTTGCTCGACTAGCCTGCGGGATGCATCCTCTCGCACGTGTTTTTGCTCGACTAGCCTGCGGGATGCATCCTCTCGCACGTGTTTTTGCTCGACTAGCCTGCGGGACGCATCCTCTCGCACGTGTTTTTACTCGACTAGCCTGCGGGATGCATCCTCTCGCACGTGTTCTTACTTGACTAGCCTGCGGGAAGCATCCTCTTGCACGTGTTTTTACTCGTCTAGCCTGCGGGATGCATCCTCTCGCACGTGTTTTTACTCGATTAGCCTGCGGGAAGCATCCTCTCGCACGTGTTTTTACTCGACTAGCCTGCGGGATGCAACCTCTCGCACGTGTTTTTACTCGACTAGCCTGCGGGAAGCATCCTCTCGCACGTGTTTTTACTCGACTAGCCTGCGGGATGAATCCTCTCGCACGTGTTTTTACTCGACTAGCCTGCGGGATGCATCCTCTCGCACGTGTTTTTACTCGACTAGCCTGCGGCATGCATCCTCTCGCACGTGTTTTTGCTCGACTAGCCTGCGGGATGCATCCTCTCGCACGTGTTTTTGCTCGACTAGCCATGCGCATCCCAAAAAACCTGCGCATGCGCATCCCACAAAACCTCGCACGTGTTTTTACTCGACTAGCCTGCGGGATGCATCCTCTCGCACGTGTTTTTACTCGAGTAGCCTGCGGGATGCATCCTCTCGCACGTGTTTTTGCTCGACTAGCCTGCGGGATGCATCCTCTCGCACGTGTTTTTACTCGACTAGCCTGCGGGATTCATCCTCTCGCACGTGTTTTTACTCGACTAGCCTGCGGGATGCATCCTCTCGCACGTGTTTTTGCTCGACTAGCCATGCGCATCCCAAAAAACCTGCGCATGCGCATCCCACAAAACCTCGCACGTGTTTTTACTCGACTAGCCTGCGGGATGCATCCTCTCGCACGTGTTTTTACTCGAGTAGCCTGCGGGATGCATCCTCTAGCACGTGTTTTTGCTCGACTAGCCTGCGGGATGCATCCTCTCGCACGTGTTTTTACTCGACTAGCCATGCGCATCCCAAAAAACCTGCGCATGCGCATCCCAAAAAACCTGCGCATGCGCATCCCACAAAACCTGCGCATGCGCATCCCACAAAACTTCGCACGTGTTTTTACTCGACTAGCCTGCGGGATGCATCCTCTCGCACGTGTTTTTACTCGACTAGCCTGCGGGATGCATCCTCTCGCACGTGTTTTTGCTCGACTAGCCTGCGGGATGCATCCTCTCGCACGTGTTTTTACTCGACTAGCCTGCGGGATTCATCCTCTCGCACGTGTTTTTACTCGACTAGCCTGCGGGATGCATCCTCCCGCACGTGTTTTTACTCGACTAGCCTGCGGGATGCATCCTCTCGCACGTGTTTTTGCTCGACTAGCCTGCGGGATGCATCCTCTCGCACGTGTTTTTGCTCGACTAGCCTGCGGGATGCATCCTCTCGCACGTGTTTTTGCTCGACTAGCCTGCGGGACGCATCCTCTAGCACTTGTTTTTACTCGACTAGCCTGCGGGATGCATCCTCTCGCACGTGTTTTTACTCGACTAGCCTGCGGGAAGCATCCTCTCGCACGTGTTTTTACTCGACTAGCCTGCGGGATGCATCCTCTCGCATGTGTTTTTGCTCGACTAGCCTGCGGGATGCATCCTCTCGCACGTGTTTTTACTCGACTAGCCTGCGGGATTCATCCTCTCGCACGTGTTTTTACTCGACTAGCCTGCGGGATGCATCCTCTCGCACGTGTTTTTGCTCGACTAGCCTGCAGGATTCATCCTCTCGCACGTGTTTTTACTCGACTAGCCTGCGGGATGCATCCTCTCGCACGTGTTTTTGCTCGACTAGCCTGCGGGATGCATCCTCTCGCACGTGTTTTTACTCGACTAGCCTGCGGGATGCATCCTCTCGCACGTGTTTTTGCTCGACTAGCCTGCGGGACGCATCCTCTCGCACGTGTTTTTACTCGACTAGCCTGCGGGATGCATCCTCTCGCACGTGTTTTTACTCGACTAGCCTGCGGGAAGCATCCTCTTGCACGTGTTTTTACTTGACTAGCCTGCGGGAAGCATCCTCTTGCACGTGTTTTTACTCGTCTAGCCTGCGGGATGCATCCTCTCGCACGTGTTTTTACTCGACTAGCCTGCGGGAAGCATCCTCTCGCACGTGTTTTTACTCGACTAGCCTGCGGGATGCATCCTCTCGCACGTGTTTTTGCTCGACTAGCCATGCGCATCCCAAAAAACCTGCGCATGCGCATCCCACAAAACCTGCGCATGCGCATCCCACAAAACCTCGCACGTGTTTGTGCTCGACTAGGCTGCGGGATGCATCCTTTCGCACGTGTTTTACTCGACTAGCCTGCGGGATGCATCCTCTCGCACGTGTTTTTACTCGACTAGCCTGCGGGATGCATACTCTCGCACGTGTTTTTGCTCGACTAGCCTGCGGGATGCATCCTCTCGCACGTGTTTTTGCTCGACTTGCCTGCGGGATGCATCCTCTCGCACGTGTTTTTACTCGACTAGCCTGCGGGATGCATCCTCTCGCACGTGTTTTTACTCGACTACCCTGCGGGATGCATCCTCTCGCACGTGTTTATGCTCGACTAGCCATGCGCATCCCAAAAAGCCTGCGCATGCGCATCCCACAAAACCTCGCACGTGTTTTTACTCGACTAGCCTGCGGGATGCATCCTCTCGCACGTGTTTTTACTCGACTAGCCTGCGGGATGCATCCTCTCGCACGTGTTTTTACTCGACTAGCCTGCGGGATACATCCTCTCGCACGTGTTTTTACTCGACTAGCCTGCAGGATGCATCCTCTCGCACGTGTTTTTACTCGACTAGCCTGCGGGATGCATCCTCTCGCACGTGTTTTTGCCCGACTAGCCTGCGGGATGCATCCTCTCGCACGTGTTTTTGCTCGACTAACCATGCGCATCCCAAAAAACCTGCGCATGCGCATCCCAAAAAACCTGCGCATGCGCATCCCACAAAACCTGCGCATGCGCATCCCACAAAACCTCGCACGTGTTTGTGCTCGACTAGCCTGCGGGATGCATCCTTTCGCACGTGTTTTTACTCGACTAGCCTGCGGGATGCATCCTCTCGCACGTGTTTTTGCTCGACTAGCCTGCGGGATGCATCCTCTCGCACGTGTTTGTGCTCGACTAGCCTGCGGGATGCATCCTCTCGCACGTGTTTTTACTCGACTACCCTGCGGGATGCATCCTCTCGCACGTGTTTATGCTCGACTAGCCATGCGCATCCCAAAAAGCCTGCGCATGCGCATCCCACAAAACCTCGCACGTGTTTTTACTCGACTAGCCTGCGGGATGCATCCTCTCGCACGTGTTTTTACTCGACTAGCCTGCGGGATGCATCCTCTCTCACGTGTTTTTACTCGACTAGCCTGCGGGATGCATCCTCTCGCACGTGTTTTTGCTCGACTAGCCTGCGGGATGCATCCTCTCGCACGTGTTTTTACTCGACTAGCCTGCGGGATGCATCCTCTCGCACGTGTTTTTACTCGACTAGTCATGCGCATCCCAAAAAACCTGCGCATGCGCATCCCACAAAACCTGCGCATGCGCATCCCACAAAACCTCGCACGTGTTTGTGCTCGACTAGCCTGCGGGATGCATCCTTTCGCACGTGTTTTTACTCGACTAGCCTGCGGGATGCATCCTTTCGCACGTGTTTTTACTCGACTAGCCTGCGGGATGCATCCTCTCGCACGTGTTTTTGCACGACTAGCCTGCGGGATGCATCCTCTCGCACGTGTTTTTACTCGACTACCCTGCGGGATGCATCCTCTCGCACGTGTTTTTGCTCGACTAGCCATGCGCATCCCAAAAAACCTGCGCATGCGCATCCCACAAAACCTCGCACGTGTTTTTACTCGACTAGCCTGCGGGATGCATCCTCTCGCACGTGTTTTTACTCGACTAGCCTGCGGGATGCATCCTCTCGCACGTGTTTTTACTCGACTAGCCTGCGGGATGCATCCTCTCGCACGTGTTTTTACTCGACTAGCCTGCAGGATGCATCCTCTCGCACGTGTTTTTACTCGACTAGCCTGCGGGATGCATCCTCTCGCACGTGTTTTTGCTCGACCAGCCTGCGGGATGCATCCTCTCGCACGTGTTTTTACTCGACTACCCTGCGGGATGCATCCTCTCGCACGTGTTTATGCTCGACTAGCCATGCGCATCCCAAAAAGCCTGCGCATGCGCATCCCACAAAACCTCGCACGTGTTTTTACTCGACTAGCCTGCGGGATGCATCCTCTCGCACGTGTTTTTACTCGACTAGCCTGCGGGATGCATCCTCTCGCACGTGTTTTTACTCGACTAGCCTGCGGGATGCATCCTCTCGCACGTGTTTTTACTCGACCAGCCTGAGGGATGCATCCTCTCGCACGTGTTTTTACTCGACTAGCCTGCAGGATGCATCCTCTCGCACGTGTTTTTACTCGACTAGCCTGCGGGATGCATCCTCTCGCACGTGTTTTTGCTCGACCAGCCTGCGGGACGCATCCTCTCGCACGTGTTTTTACTCGACTAGCCTGCGGGATGCATCCTCTCGCACGTGTTTTTGCTCGACTAGCCTGCGGGATGCATCCTCTCGCACGTGTTTTTACTCGACTAGCCATGCGCATCCCAAAAAACCTGCGCATGCGCATCCCAAAAAACCTGCGCATGCGCATCCCACAAAACCTCGCACGTGTTTTTACTCGACTAGCCTGCGGGATGCATCCTCTCGCACGTGTTTTTACTCGAGTAGCCTGCGGGATGCATCCTCTCGCACGTGTTTTTACTCGACTAGCCTGCGGGATGCATCCTCTCGCACGTGTTTTTGCTCGACTAGCCTGCGGGATGCATCCTCTCGCACGTGTTTTTGCTCGACTAGCCTGCGGGATGCATCCTCTCGCACGTGTTTTTGCTCGACTAGCCTGCGGGATGCATCCTCTCGCACGTGTTTTTACTCGACTAGCCTGCGGGATGCATCCTCTCGCACGTGTTTTTACTCGACTAGCCTGCGGGAAGCATCCTCTCGCACGTGTTTTTACTCGACTAGTCTGCGGGATGCATCCTCTCGCACGTGTTTTTGCTCGACTAGCCTGCGGGATGCATCCTTTCGCACGTGTTTTTGCTCGACTAGCCTGCGGGATGCATCCTCTCGCACGTGTTTTTACTCGACTAGCCTGCGGGATGCATCCTCTCGCACGTGTTTGTGCTCGACTAGCCTGCGGGATGCATCCTCTCGCACGTGTTTTTACTTGACTAGCCTGCGGGATGCATCCTCTCGCACGTGTTTTTGCTCGACTAGCCTGCGGGATGCATCCTCTCGCACGTGTTTTTGCTCGACTAGCCTGCGGGATGCATCCTCTCGCACGTGTTTTTACTCGACTAGTCATGCGCATCCCAAAAAACCTGCGCATGCGCATCCCACAAAACCTCGCACGTGTTTGTGCTCGACTAGCCTGCGGGATGCATCCTCTCGCACGTGTTTTTGCTCGACTAGCCTGCGGGATGCATCCTCTCGCACGTGTTTTTACTCGACTACCCTGCGGGATGCATCCTCTCGCACGTGTTTTTGCTCGACTAGCCATGCGCATCCCAAAAAACCTGCGCATGGGCATCCCACAAAACCTGCACATGCGCATCCCACAAAACCTCGCACGTGTTTTTACTCGACTAGCCTGCGGGATGCATCCTCTCGCACGTGTTTTTGCTCGACTAGCCTGCGGGATGCATCCTCTCGCACGTATTTTTACTCGACTAGTCATGCGCATCCCAAAAAACCTGCGCATGCGCATCCCACAAAACCTCGCACGTGTTTGTGCTCGACTAGCCTGCGGGATGCATCCTTTCGCACGTGTTTTTACTCGACTAGCCTGCGGGATGCATCCTCTCGCACGTGTTTTTACTCGACTAGCCTGCGGGATGCATCCTCTCGCACGTGTTTTTACTCGACTAGCCTGCAGGATGCATCCTCTCGCACGTGTTTTTACTCGACTAGCCTGCGGGATGCATCCTCTCGCACGTGTTTTTGCTCGACTAGCCTGCGGGATGCATCCTCTCGCACGTGTTTTTACTCGACTAGTCATGCGCATCCCAAAAAACCTGCGCATGCGCATCCCAAAAAACCTGCGCATGCGCATCCCACAAAACCTCGCACGTGTTTGTGCTCGACTAGCCTGCGGGATGCATCCTTTCGCACGTGTTTTTGCTCGACTAGCCTGCGGGATGCATCCTTTCGCACGTGTTTTTGCTCGACTAGCCTGCGGGATGCATCCTCTCGCACGTGTTTTTACTCGACTAGCCTGCGGGATGCATCCTCTCGCACGTGTTTGTGCTCGACTAGCCTGCGGGATGCATCCTCTCGCACGTGTTTTTACTTGACTAGCCTGCGGGATGCATCCTCTCGCACGTGTTTTTGCTCGACTAGCCTGCGGGATGCATCCTCTCGCACGTGTTTTTGCTCGACTAGCCTGCGGGATGCATCCTCTCGCACGTGTTTTTACTCGACTAGTCATGCGCATCCCAAAAAACCTGCGCATGCGCATCCCAAAAAACCTGCGCATGCGCATCCCACAAAACCTCGCACGTGTTTGTGCTCGACTAGCCTGCGGGATGCATCCTTTCGCACGTGTTTTTACTCGACTAGCCTGCGGGATGCATCCTCTCGCACGTGTTTTTGCTCGACTAGCCTGCGGGATGCATCCTCTCGCACGTGTTTTTACTCGACTACCCTGCGGGATGCATCCTCTCGCACGTGTTTTTGCTCGACTAGCCATGCGCATCCCAAAAAACCTGCGCATGGGCATCCCACAAAACCTGCACATGCGCATCCCACAAAACCTCGCACGTGTTTTTACTCGACTAGCCTGCGGGATGCATCCTCTCGCACGTGTTTTTGCTCGACTAGCCTGCGGGATGCATCCTCTCGCACGTATTTTTACTCGACTAGTCATGCGCATCCCAAAAAACCTGCGCATGCGCATCCCACAAAACCTCGCACGTGTTTGTGCTCGACTAGCCTGCGGGATGCATCCTTTCGCACGTGTTTTTACTCGACTAGCCTGCGGGATGCATCCTCTCGCACGTGTTTTTACTCGACTAGCCTGCGGGATGCATCCTCTCGCATGTGTTTTTACTCGACTAGCCTGCAGGATGCATCCTCTCGCACGTGTTTTTACTCGACTAGCCTGCGGGATGCATCCTCTCGCACGTGTTTTTGCTCGACTAGCCATGCGCATCCCAAAAAACCTGCGCATGCGCATCCCACAAAACCTCGCACGTGTTTGTGCTCGACTAGCCTGCGGGATGCATCCTCTCGCACGTGTTTTTACTCGACTAGCCTGCAGGATGCATCCTCTCGCACGTGTTTTTACTCGACTAGCCTGCGGGATGCATCCTCTCGCACGTGTTTTTGCTCGACCAGCCTGCGGGACGCATCCTCTCGCACGTGTTTTTACTCGACTAGCCTGCGGGATGCATCCTCTCGCACGTGTTTTTGCTCGACTAGCCTGCGGGATGCATCCTCTCGCACGTGTTTTTACTCGACTAGTCTGCGGGATGCATCCTCTCGCACGTGTTTTTGCTCGACTAGCCTGCGGGATGCATCCTTTCGCACGTGTTTTTGCTCGACTAGCCTGCGGGATGCATCCTCTCGCACGTGTTTTTACTCGACTAGCCTGCGGGATGCATCCTCTCGCACGTGTTTGTGCTCGACTAGCCTGCGGGATGCATCCTCTCGCACGTGTTTTTACTTGACTAGCCTGCGGGATGCATCCTCTCGCACGTGTTTTTGCTCGACTAGCCTGCGGGATGCATCCTCTCGCACGTGTTTTTGCTCGACTAGCCTGCGGGATGCATCCTCTCGCACGTGTTTTTACTCGACTAGTCATGCGCATCCCAAAAAACCTGCGCATGCGCATCCCAAAAAACCTGCGCATGCGCATCCCACAAAACCTCGCACGTGTTTGTGCTCGACTAGCCTGCGGGATGCATCCTTTCGCACGTGTTTTTACTCGACTAGCCTGCGGGATGCATCCTCTCGCACGTGTTTTTGCTCGACTAGCCTGCGGGATGCATCCTCTCGCACGTGTTTTTACTCGACTACCCTGCGGGATGCATCCTCTCGCACGTGTTTTTGCTCGACTAGCCATGCGCATCCCAAAAAACCTGCGCATGGGCATCCCACAAAACCTGCACATGCGCATCCCACAAAACCTCGCACGTGTTTTTACTCGACTAGCCTGCGGGATGCATCCTCTCGCACGTGTTTTTGCTCGACTAGCCTGCGGGATGCATCCTCTCGCACGTATTTTTACTCGACTAGTCATGCGCATCCCAAAAAACCTGCGCATGCGCATCCCAAAAAACCTGCGCATGCGCATCCCACAAAACCTCGCACGTGTTTGTGCTCGACTAGCCTGCGGGATGCATCCTTTCGCACGTGTTTTTACTCGACTAGCCTGCGGGATGCATCCTCTCGCACGTGTTTTTACTCGACTAGCCTGCGGGATGCATCCTCTCGCACGTGTTTTTACTCGACTAGCCTGCAGGATGCATCCTCTCGCACGTGTTTTTACTCGACTAGCCTGCGGGATGCATCCTCTCGCACGTGTTTTTGCTCGACTAGCCTGCGGGATGCATCCTCTCGCACGTGTTTTTACTCGACTAGTCATGCGCATCCCAAAAAACCTGCGCATGCGCATCCCAAAAAACCTGCGCATGCGCATCCCACAAAACCTCGCACGTGTTTGTGCTCGACTAGCCTGCGGGATGCATCCTTTCGCACGTGTTTTTACTCGACTAGCCTGCGGGATGCATCCTCTCGCACGTGTTTTTACTCGACTAGCCTGCGGGAAGCATCCTCTCGCACGTGTTTTTACTCGACTAGTCTGCGGGATGCATCCTCTCGCACGTGTTTTTGCTCGACTAGCCTGCGGGATGCATCCTTTCGCACGTGTTTTTGCTCGACTAGCCTGCGGGATGCATCCTCTCGCACGTGTTTTTACTCGACTAGCCTGCGGGATGCATCCTCTCGCACGTGTTTGTGCTCGACTAGCCTGCGGGATGCATCCTCTCGCACGTGTTTTTACTTGACTAGCCTGCGGGATGCATCCTCTCGCACGTGTTTTTGCTCGACTAGCCTGCGGGATGCATCCTCTCGCACGTGTTTTTGCTCGACTAGCCTGCGGGATGCATCCTCTCGCACGTGTTTTTACTCGACTAGTCATGCGCATCCCAAAAAACCTGCGCATGCGCATCCCAAAAAACCTGCGCATGCGCATCCCACAAAACCTCGCACGTGTTTGTGCTCGACTAGCCTGCGGGATGCATCCTTTCGCACGTGTTTTTACTCGACTAGCCTGCGGGATGCATCCTCTCGCACGTGTTTTTGCTCGACTAGCCTGCGGGATGCATCCTCTCGCACGTGTTTTTACTCGACTACCCTGCGGGATGCATCCTCTCGCACGTGTTTTTGCTCGACTAGCCATGCGCATCCCAAAAAACCTGCGCATGGGCATCCCACAAAACCTGCACATGCGCATCCCACAATACCTCGCACGTGTTTTTACTCGACTAGCCTGCGGGATGCATCCTCTCGCACGTGTTTTTGCTCGACTAGCCTGCGGGATGCATCCTCTCGCACGTATTTTTACTCGACTAGTCATGCGCATCCCAAAAAACCTGCGCATGCGCATCCCAAAAAACCTGCGCATGCGCATCCCACAAAACCTCGCACGTGTTTGTGCTCGACTAGCCTGCGGGATGCATCCTTTCGCACGTGTTTTTACTCGACTAGCCTGCGGGATGCATCCTCTCGCACGTGTTTTTACTCGACTAGCCTGCGGGATGCATCCTCTCGCACGTGTTTTTACTCGACTAGCCTGCAGGATGCATCCTCTCGCACGTGTTTTTACTCGACTAGCCTGCGGGATGCATCCTCTCGCACGTGTTTTTGCTCGACTAGCCTGTGGGATGCATCCTCTCGCACGTGTTTTTACTCGACTAGTCATGCGCATCCCAAAAAACCTGCGCATGCGTATCCCAAAAAACCTGCGCATGCGCATCCCACAAAACCTCGCACGTGTTTGTGCTCGACTAGCCTGCGGGATGCATCCTTTCGCACGTGTTTTTACTCGACTAGCCTGCGGGATGCATCCTCTCGCACGTGTTTTTGCTCGACTAGCCTGCGGGATGCATCCTCTCGCACGTGTTTTTACTCGACTACCCTGCGGGATGCATCCTCTCGCACGTGTTTTTGCTCGACTAGCCATGCGCATCCCAAAAAACCTGCGCATGGGCATCCCACAAAACCTGCACATGCGCATCCCACAAAACCTCGCACGTGTTTTTACTCGACTAGCCTGCGGGATGCATCCTCTCGCACGTGTTTTTGCTCGACTAGCCTGCGAGATGCATCCTCTCGCACGTGTTTTTACTCGACTAGTCATGCGCATCCCAAAAAACCTGCGCATGCGCATCCCAAAAAACCTGCGCATGCGCATCCCACAAAACCTCGCACGTGTTTGTGCTCGACTAGCCTGCGGGATGCATCCTTTCGCACGTGTTTTTACTCGACTAGCCTGCGGGATGCATCCTCTCGCACGTGTTTTTACTCGACTAGCCTGCGGGATGCATCCTCTCGCACGTGTTTTTACTCGACTAGCCTGCAGGATGCATCCTCTCGCACGTGTTTTTACTCGACTAGCCTGCGGGATGCATCCTCTCGCACGTGTTTTTGCTCGACCAGCCTGCGGGATGCATCCTCTCGCACGTGTTTTTGCTCGACTAGCCTGCGGGATGCATCCTCTCGCACGTGTTTTTACTCGACTAGCCTGCGGGATTCATCCTCTCGCACGTGTTTTTACTCGACTAGCCTGCGGGATGCATCCTCTCGCACGTGTTTTTGCTCGACTAGCCTGCGGGATGCATCCTCTCGCACGTGTTTTTACTCGACTAGCCTGCGGGATGCATCCTCCCGCACGTGTTTTTACTCGACTAGCCTGCGGGATACATCCTCTCGCACGTGTTTTTGCTCGACTAGCCTGCGGGATACATCCTCTCGCACGTGTTTTTGCTCGACTAGCCTGCGGGATGCATCCTCTCGCACGTGTTTTTGCTCGACTAGCCTGCGGGATGCATCCTCTCGCAAGTGTTTTTGCTCGACTAGCCTGCGGGATGCATCCTCTCGCACGTGTTTTTACTCGACTAGCCATGCGCATCCCAAAAAACCTGCGCATGCGCATCCCACAAAACCTGCGCATGCGCATCCCACAAAACTTCGCACGTGTTTTTACTCGACTAGCCTGCGGGATGCATCCTCTCGCACGTGTTTTTACTCGACTAGCCTGCGGGATGCATCCTCTCGCACGTGTTTTTGCTCGACTAGCCTGCGGGATGCATCCTCTCGCACGTGTTTTTGCTCGACTAGCCTGCAGGATTCATCCTCTCGCACGTGTTTTTACTCGACTAGCCTGCGGGATGCATCCTCTCGCACGTGTTTTTGCTCGACTAGCCTGCGGGATGCATCCTCCCGCACGTGTTTTTACTCGACTAGCCTGCGGGATGCATCCTCCCGCACGTGTTTTTACTCGACTAGCCTGCGGGATGCATCCTCTCGCACGTGTTTTTGCTCGACTAGCCTGCGGGATGCATCCTCTCGCACGTGTTTTTGCTCGACTAGCCTGCGGGATGCATCCTCTCGCACGTGTTTTTGCTCGACTAGCCTGCGGGACGCATCCTCTCGCACGTGTTTTTACTCGACTAGCCTGCGGGATGCATCCTCTCGCACGTGTTTTTACTCGACTAGCCTGCGGGAAGCATCCTCTTGCACGTGTTTTTACTCGACTAGCCTGCGGGATGCATCCTCTCGCACGTGTTTTTACTCGAATAGCCTGCGGGAAGCATCCTCTCGCACGTGTTTTTACTCGACTAGCCTGCGGGAAGCATCCTCTCGCACGTGTTTTTACTCGACTAGCCAGCGGCATGCATCCTCTCGCACGTGTTTTTGCTCGACTAGCCTGCGGGATGCATCCTCTCGCACGTGTTTTTGCTCGACTAGCCATGCGCATCCCAAAAAACCTGCGCATGGGCATCCCACAAAACCTGCACATGCGCATCCCACAAAACCTCGCACGTGTTTTTACTCGACTAGCCTGCGGGATGCATCCTCTCGCACGTGTTTTTGCTCGACTAGCCTGCGGGATGCATCCTCTCGCACGTATTTTTACTCGACTAGTCATGCGCATCCCAAAAAACCTGCGCATGCGCATCCCAAAAAACCTGCGCATGCGCATCCCACAAAACCTCGCACGTGTTTGTGCTCGACTAGCCTGCGGGATGCATCCTTTCGCACGTGTTTTTACTCGACTAGCCTGCGGGATGCATCCTCTCGCACGTGTTTTTACTCGACTAGCCTGCGGGATGCATCCTCTCGCACGTGTTTTTACTCGACTAGCCTGCAGGATGCATCCTCTCGCACGTGTTTTTACTCGACTAGCCTGCGGGATGCATCCTCTCGCACGTGTTTTTGCTCGACTAGCCTGTGGGATGCATCCTCTCGCACGTGTTTTTACTCGACTAGTCATGCGCATCCCAAAAAACCTGCGCATGCGTATCCCAAAAAACCTGCGCATGCGCATCCCACAAAACCTCGCACGTGTTTGTGCTCGACTAGCCTGCGGGATGCATCCTTTCGCACGTGTTTTTACTCGACTAGCCTGCGGGATGCATCCTCTCGCACGTGTTTTTGCTCGACTAGCCTGCGGGATGCATCCTCTCGCACGTGTTTTTACTCGACTACCCTGCGGGATGCATCCTCTCGCACGTGTTTTTGCTCGACTAGCCATGCGCATCCCAAAAAACCTGCGCATGGGCATCCCACAAAACCTGCACATGCGCATCCCACAAAACCTCGCACGTGTTTTTACTCGACTAGCCTGCGGGATGCATCCTCTCGCACGTGTTTTTGCTCGACTAGCCTGCGAGATGCATCCTCTCGCACGTGTTTTTACTCGACTAGTCATGCGCATCCCAAAAAACCTGCACATGCGCATCCCAAAAAACCTGCGCATGCGCATCCCACAAAACCTCGCACGTGTTTGTGCTCGACTAGCCTGCGGGATGCATCCTTTCGCACGTGTTTTTACTCGACTAGCCTGCGGGATGCATCCTCTCGCACGTGTTTTTACTCGACTAGCCTGCGGGATGCATCCTCTCGCACGTGTTTTTACTCGACTAGCCTGCAGGATGCATCCTCTCGCACGTGTTTTTACTCGACTTGCCTGCGGGATGCATCCTCTCGCACGTGTTTTTGCTCGACCAGCCTGCGGGATGCATCCTCTCGCACGTGTTTTTGCTCGACTAGCCTGCGGGATGCATCCTCTCGCACGTGTTTTTACTCGACTAGCCTGCGGGATTCATCCTCTCGCACGTGTTTTTACTCGACTAGCCTGCGGGATGCATCCTCTCGCACGTGTTTTTGCTCGACTAGCCTGCGGGATGCATCCTCTCGCACGTGTTTTTACTCGACTAGCCTGCGGGATGCATCCTCCCGCACGTGTTTTTACTCGACTAGCCTGCGGGATACATCCTCTCGCACGTGTTTTTGCTCGACTAGCCTGCGGGATACATCCTCTCGCACGTGTTTTTGCTCGACTAGCCTGCGGGATGCATCCTCTCGCACGTGTTTTTGCTCGACTAGCCTGCGGGATGCATCCTCTCGCAAGTGTTTTTGCTCGACTAGCCTGCGGGATGCATCCTCTCGCACGTGTTTTTACTCGACTAGCCATGCGCATCCCAAAAAACCTGCGCATGCGCATCCCAAAAAACCTGCGCATGCGCATCCCACAAAACCTGCGCATGCGCATCCCACAAAACTTCGCACGTGTTTTTACTCGACTAGCCTGCGGGATGCATCCTCTCGCACGTGTTTTTACTCGACTAGCCTGCGGGATGCATCCTCTCGCACGTGTTTTTGCTCGACTAGCCTGCGGGATGCATCCTCTCGCACGTGTTTTTGCTCGACTAGCCTGCAGGATTCATCCTCTCGCACGTGTTTTTACTCGACTAGCCTGCGGGATGCATCCTCTCGCACGTGTTTTTGCTCGACTAGCCTGCGGGATGCATCCTCCCGCACGTGTTTTTACTCGACTAGCCTGCGGGATGCATCCTCCCGCACGTGTTTTTACTCGACTAGCCTGCGGGATGCATCCTCTCGCACGTGTTTTTGCTCGACTAGCCTGCGGGATGCATCCTCTCGCACGTGTTTTTGCTCGACTAGCCTGCGGGATGCATCCTCTCGCACGTGTTTTTGCTCGACTAGCCTGCGGGACGCATCCTCTCGCACGTGTTTTTACTCGACTAGCCTGCGGGATGCATCCTCTCGCACGTGTTTTTACTCGACTAGCCTGCGGGAAGCATCCTCTCGCACGTGTTTTTACTCGACTAGCCTGCGGGAAGCATCCTCTCGCACGTTTTTTTACTCGACTAGCCTGCGGCATGCATCCTCTCGCACGTGTTTTTGCTCGACTAGCCTGCGGGATGCATCCTCTCGCACGTGTTTTTGCTCGACTAGCCATGCGCATCCCAAAAAACCTGCGCATGCGCATCCCACAAAACCTCGCACGTGTTTTTACTCGACTAGCCTGCGGGATGCATCCTCTCGCACGTGTTTTTGCTCGACTAGCCTGCGGGATGCATCCTCTCGCACGTGTTTTTGCTCGACTAGCCTGCGGGATGCATCCTCTCGCACGTGTTTTTGCTCGACTAGCCTGCGGGACGCATCCTCTCGCACGTGTTTTTACTCGACTAGCCTGCGGGATGCATCCTCTCGCACGTGTTTTTACTCGACTAGCCTGCGGGAAGCATCCTCTCGCACGTGTTTTTACTCGACTAGCCTGCGGGAAGCATCCTCTCGCACGTTTTTTTACTCGACTAGCCTGCGGCATGCATCCTCTCGCACGTGTTTTTGCTCGACTAGCCTGCGGGATGCATCCTCTCGCACGTGTTTTTGCTCGACTAGCCATGCGCATCCCAAAAAACCTGCGCATGCGCATCCCACAAAACCTCGCACGTGTTTTTACTCGACTAGCCTGCGGGATGCATCCTCTCGCACGTGTTTTTACTCGAGTAGCCTGCGGGATGCATCCTCTTGCACGTGTTTTTACTCGACTAGCCTGCGGGATGCATCCTCTCGCACGTGTTTTTGCTCGACTAGCCTGCGGGATGCATCCTCTCGCACGTGTTTTTGCTCGACTAGCCTGCGGGATGCATCCTCTCGCACGTGTTTTTGCTCGACTAGCCTGCGGGATGCATCCTCTCGCACGTGTTTTTACTCGACTAGCCATGCGCATCCCAAAAAACCTGCGTATGCGCATCCCAAAAAACCTGCGCATGCGCATCCCACAAAACCTCGCACGTGTTTTTACTCGACTAGCCTGCGGGATGCATCCTCTCGCACGTGTTTTTACTCGAGTAGCCTGCGGGATGCATCCTCTCGCACGTGTTTTTACTCGACTACCCTGCGGGATGCATCCTCTCGCACGTGTTTTTGCTCGACTAGCCATGCGCATCCCAAAAAACCTGCGCATGCGCATCCCACAAAACCTGCACATGCGCCTCCCACAAAACCTCGCACGTGTTTTTACTCGACTAGCCTGCGGGATGCATCCTCTCGCACGTGTTTTTACTCGACTAGCCTGCGGGATGCATCCTCTCGCACGTGTTTTTACTCGACTAGCCTGCGGGATGCATCCTCTCTCACGTGTTTTTACTCGACTAGCCTGCGGGATGCATCCTCTCGCACGTGTTTTTGCTCGACTAGCCTGCGGGATGCATCCTCTCGCACGTGTTTTTACTCGACTAGCCTGCGGGATGCATCCTCTCGCACGTGTTTTTACTCGACTAGTCATGC
Source organism: Lasioglossum baleicum (assembly GCF_051020765.1). Taxonomy (NCBI): domain Eukaryota; kingdom Metazoa; phylum Arthropoda; class Insecta; order Hymenoptera; family Halictidae; genus Lasioglossum; species Lasioglossum baleicum. The sequence continues at coordinate 13,121 of NW_027469495.1, read as the reverse complement.
GCATCCCAAAAAACCTGCGCATGCGCATCCCACAAAACCTGCGCATGCGCATCCCACAAAACCTCGCACGTGTTTGTGCTCGACTAGCCTGCGGGATGCATCCTTTCGCACGTGTTTTTACTCGACTAGCCTGCGGGATGCATCCTTTCGCACGTGTTTTTACTCGACTAGCCTGCGGGATGCATCCTCTCGCACGTGTTTTTGCACGACTAGCCTGCGGAATGCATCCTCTCGCACGTGTTTTTACTCGACTACCCTGCGGGATGCATCCTCTCGCACGTGTTTTTGCTCGACTAGCCATGCGCATCCCAAAAAACCTGCGCATGCGCATCCCACAAAACCTCGCACGTGTTTTTACTCGACTAGCCTGCGGGATGCATCCTCTCGCACGTGTTTTTACTCGACTAGCCTGCGGGATGCATCCTCTCGCACGTGTTTTTACTCGACTAGCCTGCGGGATGCATCCTCTCGCACGTGTTTTTACTCGACTAGCCTGCAGGATGCATCCTCTCGCACGTGTTTTTACTCGACTAGCCTGCGGGATGCATCCTCTCGCACGTGTTTTTGCTCGACCAGCCTGCGGGATGCATCCTCTCGCACGTGTTTTTACTCGACTACCCTGCGGGATGCATCCTCTCGCACGTGTTTATGCTCGACTAGCCATGCGCATCCCAAAAAGCCTGCGCATGCGCATCCCACAAAACCTCGCACGTGTTTTTACTCGACTAGCCTGCGGGATGCATCCTCTCGCACGTGTTTTTACTCGACTAGCCTGCGGGATGCATCCTCTCGCACGTGTTTTTACTCGACTAGCCTGCGGGATGCATCCTCTCGCACGTGTTTTTACTCGACCAGCCTGAGGGATGCATCCTCTCGCACGTGTTTTTACTCGACTAGCCTGCAGGATGCATCCTCTCGCACGTGTTTTTACTCGACTAGCCTGCGGGATGCATCCTCTCGCACGTGTTTTTGCTCGACCAGCCTGCGGGACGCATCCTCTCGCACGTGTTTTTACTCGACTAGCCTGCGGGATGCATCCTCTCGCACGTGTTTTTGCTCGACTAGCCTGCGGGATGCATCCTCTCGCACGTGTTTTTACTCGACTAGCCATGCGCATCCCAAAAAACCTGCGCATGCGCATCCCAAAAAACCTGCGCATGCGCATCCCACAAAACCTCGCACGTGTTTTTACTCGACTAGCCTGCGGGATGCATCCTCTCGCACGTGTTTTTACTCGAGTAGCCTGCGGGATGCATCCTCTCGCACGTGTTTTTACTCGACTAGCCTGCGGGATGCATCCTCTCGCACGTGTTTTTGCTCGACTAGCCTGCGGGATGCATCCTCTCGCACGTGTTTTTGCTCGACTAGCCTGCGGGATGCATCCTCTCGCACGTGTTTTTGCTCGACTAGCCTGCGGGATGCATCCTCTCGCACGTGTTTTTACTCGACTAGCCTGCGGGATGCATCCTCTCGCACGTGTTTTTACTCGACTAGCCTGCGGGAAGCATCCTCTCGCACGTGTTTTTACTCGACTAGTCTGCGGGATGCATCCTCTCGCACGTGTTTTTGCTCGACTAGCCTGCGGGATGCATCCTTTCGCACGTGTTTTTGCTCGACTAGCCTGCGGGATGCATCCTCTCGCACGTGTTTTTACTCGACTAGCCTGCGGGATGCATCCTCTCGCACGTGTTTGTGCTCGACTAGCCTGCGGGATGCATCCTCTCGCACGTGTTTTTACTTGACTAGCCTGCGGGATGCATCCTCTCGCACGTGTTTTTGCTCGACTAGCCTGCGGGATGCATCCTCTCGCACGTGTTTTTGCTCGACTAGCCTGCGGGATGCATCCTCTCGCACGTGTTTTTACTCGACTAGTCTTGCGCATCCCAAAAAACCTGCGCATGCGCATCCCAAAAAACCTGCGCATGCGCATCCCACAAAACCTCGCACGTGTTTGTGCTCGACTAGCCTGCGGGATGCATCCTCTCGCACGTGTTTTTGCTCGACTAGCCTGCGGGATGCATCCTCTCGCACGTGTTTTTACTCGACTACCCTGCGGGATGCATCCTCTCGCACGTGTTTCTGCTCGACTAGCCATGCGCATCCCAAAAAACCTGCGCATGGGCATCCCACAAAACCTGCACATGCGCATCCCACAAAACCTCGCACGTGTTTTTACTCGACTAGCCTGCGGGATGCATCCTCTCGCACGTGTGTTTGCTCGACTAGCCTGCGGGATGCATCCTCTCGCACGTATTTTTACTCGACTAGTCATGCGCATCCCAAAAAACCTGCGCATGCGCATCCCACAAAACCTCGCACGTGTTTGTGCTCGACTAGCCTGCGGGATGCATCCTTTCGCACGTGTTTTTACTCGACTAGCCTGCGGGATGCATCCTCTCGCACGTGTTTTTACTCGACTAGCCTGCAGGATGCATCCTCTCGCACGTGTTTTTACTCGACTAGCCTGCGGGATGCATCCTCTCGCACGTGTTTTTGCTCGACTAGCCTGCGGGATGCATCCTCTCGCACGTGTTTTTACTCGACTAGTCATGCGCATCCCAAAAAACCTGCGCATGCGCATCCCAAAAAACCTGCGCATGCGCATCCCACAAAACCTCGCACGTGTTTGTGCTCGACTAGCCTGCGGGATGCATCCTTTCGCACGTGTTTTTGCTCGACTAGCCTGCGGGATGCATCCTTTCGCACGTGTTTTTGCTCGACTAGCCTGCGGGATGCATCCTCTCGCACGTGTTTTTACTCGACTAGCCTGCGGGATGCATCCTCTCGCACGTGTTTGTGCTCGACTAGCCTGCGGGATGCATCCTCTCGCACGTGTTTTTACTTGACTAGCCTGCGGGATGCATCCTCTCGCACGTGTTTTTGCTCGACTAGCCTGCGGGATGCATCCTCTCGCACGTGTTTTTGCTCGACTAGCCTGCGGGATGCATCCTCTCGCACGTGTTTTTGCTCGACTAGCCTGCGGGATGCATCCTCTCGCACGTGTTTTTACTCGACTAGTCATGCGCATCCCAAAAAACCTGCGCATGCGCATCCCAAAAAACCTGCGCATGCGCATCCCACAAAACCTCGCACGTGTTTGTGCTCGACTAGCCTGCGGGATGCATCCTTTCGCACGTGTTTTTGCTCGACTAGCCTGCGGGATGCATCCTTTCGCACGTGTTTTTGCTCGACTAGCCTGCGGGATGCATCCTCTCGCACGTGTTTTTACTCGACTAGCCTGCGGGATGCATCCTCTCGCACGTGTTTGTGCTCGACTAGCCTGCGGGATGCATCCTCTCGCACGTGTTTTTACTTGACTAGCCTGCGGGATGCATCCTCTCGCACGTGTTTTTGCTCGACTAGCCTGCGGGATGCATCCTCTCGCACGTGTTTTTGCTCGACTAGCCTGCGGGATGCATCCTCTCGCACGTGTTTTTACTCGACTAGTCATGCGCATCCCAAAAAACCTGCGCATGCGCATCCCAAAAAACCTGCGCATGCGCATCCCACAAAACCTCGCACGTGTTTGTGCTCGACTAGCCTGCGGGATGCATCCTTTCGCACGTGTTTTTACTCGACTAGCCTGCGGGATGCATCCTCTCGCACGAGTTTTTGCTCGACTAGCCTGCGGGATGCATCCTCTCGCACGTGTTTTTACTCGACTACCCTGCGGGATGCATCCTCTCGCACGTGTTTTTGCTCGACTAGCCATGCGCATCCCAAAAAACCTGCGCATGGGCATCCCACAAAACCTGCACATGCGCATCCCACAAAACCTCGCACGTGTTTTTACTCGACTAGCCTGCGGGATGCATCCTCTCGCACGTGTTTTTGCTCGACTAGCCTGCGGGATGCATCCTCTCGCACGTATTTTTACTCGACTAGTCATGCGCATCCCAAAAAACCTGCGCATGCGCATCCCACAAAACCTCGCACGTGTTTGTGCTCGACTAGCCTGCGGGATGCATCCTTTCGCACGTGTTTTTACTCGACTAGCCTGCGGGATGCATCCTCTCGCACGTGTTTTTACTCGACTAGCCTGCGGGATGCATCCTCTCGCATGTGTTTTTACTCGACTAGCCTGCAGGATGCATCCTCTCGCACGTGTTTTTGCTCGACTAGCCATGCGCATCCCAAAAAACCTGCGCATGCGCATCCCACAAAACCTCGCACGTGTTTGTGCTCGACTAGCCTGCGGGATGCATCCTCTCGCACGTGTTTTTACTCGACTAGCCTGCAGGATGCATCCTCTCGCACGTGTTTTTACTCGACTAGCCTGCGGGATGCATCCTCTCGCACGTGTTTTTGCTCGACCAGCCTGCGGGACGCATCCTCTCGCACGTGTTTTTACTCGACTAGCCTGCGGGATGCATCCTCTCGCACGTGTTTTTGCTCGACTAGCCTGCGGGATGCATCCTCTCGCACGTGTTTTTACTCGACTAGTCTGCGGGATGCATCCTCTCGCACGTGTTTTTGCTCGACTAGCCTGCGGGATGCATCCTTTCGCACGTGTTTTTGCTCGACTAGCCTGCGGGATGCATCCTCTCGCACGTGTTTTTACTCGACTAGCCTGCGGGATGCATCCTCTCGCACGTGTTTGTGCTCGACTAGCCTGCGGGATGCATCCTCTCGCATGTGTTTTTACTTGACTAGCCTGCGGGATGCATCCTCTCGCACGTGTTTTTGCTCGACTAGCCTGCGGGATGCATCCTCTCGCACGTGTTTTTGCTCGACTAGCCTGCGGGATGCATCCTCTCGCACGTGTTTTTACTCGACTAGTCATGCGCATCCCAAAAAACCTGCGCATGCGCATCCCAAAAAACCTGCGCATGCGCATCCCACAAAACCTCGCACGTGTTTGTGCTCGACTAGCCTGCGGGATGCATCCTTTCGCACGTGTTTTTACTCGACTAGCCTGCGGGATGCATCCTCTCGCACGTGTTTTTGCTCGACTAGCCTGCGGGATGCATCCTCTCGCACGTGTTTTTACTCGACTACCCTGCGGGATGCATCCTCTCGCACGTGTTTTTGCTCGACTAGCCATGCGCATCCCAAAAAACCTGCGCATGGGCATCCCACAAAACCTGCACATGCGCATCCCACAAAACCTCGCACGTGTTTTTACTCGACTAGCCTGCGGGATGCATCCTCTCGCACGTGTTTTTGCTCGACTAGCCTGCGGGATGCATCCTCTCGCACGTATTTTTACTCGACTAGTCATGCGCATCCCAAAAAACCTGCGCATGCGCATCCCAAAAAACCTGCGCATGCGCATCCCACAAAACCTCGCACGTGTTTGTGCTCGACTAGCCTGCGGGATGCATCCTTTCGCACGTGTTTTTACTCGACTAGCCTGCGGGATGCATCCTCTCGCACGTGTTTTTACTCGACTAGCCTGCGGGATGCATCCTCTCGCACGTGTTTTTACTCGACTAGCCTGCAGGATGCATCCTCTCGCACGTGTTTTTACTCGACTAGCCTGCGGGATGCATCCTCTCGCACGTGTTTTTGCTCGACTAGCCTGCGGGATGCATCCTCTCGCACGTGTTTTTACTCGACTAGTCATGCGCATCCCAAAAAACCTGCGCATGCGCATCCCAAAAAACCTGCGCATGCGCATCCCACAAAACCTCGCACGTGTTTGTGCTCGACTAGCCTGCGGGATGCATCCTTTCGCACGTGTTTTTACTCGACTAGCCTGCGGGATGCATCCTCTCGCACGTGTTTTTACTCGACTAGCCTGCGGGAAGCATCCTCTCGCACGTGTTTTTACTCGACTAGTCTGCGGGATGCATCCTCTCGCACGTGTTTTTGCTCGACTAGCCTGCGGGATGCATCCTTTCGCACGTGTTTTTGCTCGACTAGCCTGCGGGATGCATCCTCTCGCACGTGTTTTTACTCGACTAGCCTGCGGGATGCATCCTCTCGCACGTGTTTGTGCTCGACTAGCCTGCGGGATGCATCCTCTCGCACGTGTTTTTACTTGACTAGCCTGCGGGATGCATCCTCTCGCACGTGTTTTTGCTCGACTAGCCTGCGGGATGCATCCTCTCGCACGTGTTTTTGCTCGACTAGCCTGCGGGATGCATCCTCTCGCACGTGTTTTTACTCGACTAGTCATGCGCATCCCAAAAAACCTGCGCATGCGCATCCCAAAAAACCTGCGCATGCGCATCCCACAAAACCTCGCACGTGTTTGTGCTCGACTAGCCTGCGGGATGCATCCTTTCGCACGTGTTTTTACTCGACTAGCCTGCGGGATGCATCCTCTCGCACGTGTTTTTGCTCGACTAGCCTGCGGGATGCATCCTCTCGCACGTGTTTTTACTCGACTACCCTGCGGGATGCATCCTCTCGCACGTGTTTTTGCTCGACTAGCCATGCGCATCCCAAAAAACCTGCGCATGGGCATCCCACAAAACCTGCACATGCGCATCCCACAAAACCTCGCACGTGTTTTTACTCGACTAGCCTGCGGGATGCATCCTCTCGCACGTGTTTTTGCTCGACTAGCCTGCGGGATGCATCCTCTCGCAGGTATTTTTACTCGACTAGTCATGCGCATCCCAAAAAACCTGCGCATGCGCATCCCAAAAAACCTGCGCATGCGCATCCCACAAAACCTCGCACGTGTTTGTGCTCGACTAGCCTGCGGGATGCATCCTTTCGCACGTGTTTTTACTCGACTAGCCTGCGGGATGCATCCTCTCGCACGTGTTTTTACTCGACTAGCCTGCGGGATGCATCCTCTCGCACGTGTTTTTACTCGACTAGCCTGCAGGATGCATCCTCTCGCACGTGTTTTTACTCGACTAGCCTGCGGGATGCATCCTCTCGCACGTGTTTTTGCTCGACTAGCCTGTGGGATGCATCCTCTCGCACGTGTTTTTACTCGACTAGTCATGCGCATCCCAAAAAACCTGCGCATGCGTATCCCAAAAAACCTGCGCATGCGCATCCCACAAAACCTCGCACGTGTTTGTGCTCGACTAGCCTGCGGGATGCATCCTTTCGCACGTGTTTTTACTCGACTAGCCTGCGGGATGCATCCTCTCGCACGTGTTTTTGCTCGACTAGCCTGCGGGATGCATCCTCTCGCACGTGTTTTTACTCGACTACCCTGCGGGATGCATCCTCTCGCACGTGTTTTTGCTCGACTAGCCATGCGCATCCCAAAAAACCTGCGCATGGGCATCCCACAAAACCTGCACATGCGCATCCCACAAAACCTCGCACGTGTTTTTACTCGACTAGCCTGCGGGATGCATCCTCTCGCACGTGTTTTTGCTCGACTAGCCTGCGAGATGCATCCTCTCGCACGTGTTTTTACTCGACTAGTCATGCGCATCCCAAAAAACCTGCGCATGCGCATCCCACAAAACCTCGCACGTGTTTGTGCTCGACTAGCCTGCGGGATGCATCCTTTCGCACGTGTTTTTACTCGACTAGCCTGCGGGATGCATCCTCTCGCACGTGTTTTTACTCGACTAGCCTGCGGGATGCATCCTCTCGCACGTGTTTTTACTCGACTAGCCTGCAGGATGCATCCTCTCGCACGTGTTTTTACTCGACTAGCCTGCGGGATGCATCCTCTCGCACGTGTTTTTGCTCGACCAGCCTGCGGGATGCATCCTCTCGCACGTGTTTTTGCTCGACTAGCCTGCGGGATGCATCCTCTCGCACGTGTTTTTACTCGACTAGCCTGCGGGATTCATCCTCTCGCACGTGTTTTTACTCGACTAGCCTGCGGGATGCATCCTCTCGCACGTGTTTTTGCTCGACTAGCCTGCGGGATGCATCCTCTCGCACGTGTTTTTACTCGACTAGCCTGCGGGATGCATCCTCCCGCACGTGTTTTTACTCGACTAGCCTGCGGGATACATCCTCTCGCACGTGTTTTTGCTCGACTAGCCTGCGGGATACATCCTCTCGCACGTGTTTTTGCTCGACTAGCCTGCGGGATGCATCCTCTCGCACGTGTTTTTGCTCGACTAGCCTGCGGGATGCATCCTCTCGCAAGTGTTTTTGCTCGACTAGCCTGCGGGATGCATCCTCTCGCACGTGTTTTTACTCGACTAGCCATGCGCATCCCAAAAAACCTGCGCATGCGCATCCCAAAAAACCTGCGCATGCGCATCCCACAAAACCTGCGCATGCGCATCCCACAAAACTTCGCACGTGTTTTTACTCGACTAGCCTGCGGGATGCATCCTCTCGCACGTGTTTTTACTCGACTAGCCTGCGGGATGCATCCTCTCGCACGTGTTTTTGCTCGACTAGCCTGCGGGATGCATCCTCTCGCACGTGTTTTTGCTCGACTAGCCTGCAGGATTCATCCTCTCGCACGTGTTTTTACTCGACTAGCCTGCGGGATGCATCCTCTCGCACGTGTTTTTGCTCGACTAGCCTGCGGGATGCATCCTCCCGCACGTGTTTTTACTCGACTAGCCTGCGGGATGCATCCTCCCGCACGTGTTTTTACTCGACTAGCCTGCGGGATGCATCCTCTCGCACGTGTTTTTGCTCGACTAGCCTGCGGGACGCATCCTCTCGCACGTGTTTTTACTCGACTAGCCTGCGGGATGCATCCTCTCGCACGTGTTTTTACTCGACTAGCCTGCGGGAAGCATCCTCTTGCACGTGTTTTTACTCGACTAGCCTGCGGGATGCATCCTCTCGCACGTGTTTTTACTCGACTAGCCTGCGGGAAGCATCCTCTCGCACGTGTTTTTACTCGACTAGCCTGCGGGAAGCATCCTCTCGCACGTGTTTTTACTCGACTAGCCTGCGGCATGCATCCTCTCGCACGTGTTTTTGCTCGACTAGCCTGCGGGATGCATCCTCTCGCACGTGTTTTTGCTCGACTAGCCATGCGCATCCCAAAAAACCTGCGCATGGGCATCCCACAAAACCTGCACATGCGCATCCCACAAAACCTCGCACGTGTTTTTACTCGACTAGCCTGCGGGATGCATCCTCTCGCACGTGTTTTTGCTCGACTAGCCTGCGGGATGCATCCTCTCGCACGTGTTTTTGCTCGACTAGCCTGCAGGATTCATCCTCTCGCACGTGTTTTTACTCGACTAGCCTGCGGGATGCATCCTCTCGCACAGTGTTTTTGCTCGACTAGCCTGCGGGATGCATCCTCCCGCACGTGTTTTTACTCGACTAGCCTGCGGGATGCATCCTCCCGCACGTGTTTTTACTCGACTAGCCTGCGGGATGCATCCTCTCGCACGTGTTTTTGCTCGACTAGCCTGCGGGGACGCATCCTCTCGCACGTGTTTTTACTCGACTAGCCTGCGGGATGCATCCTCTCGCACGTGTTTTTACTCGACTAGCCTGCGGGAAGCATCCTCTTGCACGTGTTTTTACTCGACTAGCCTGCGGGATGCATCCTCTCGCACGTGTTTTTTACTCGACTAGCCTGCGGGAAGCATCCTCTCGCACGTGTTTTTACTCGACTAGCCTGCGGCATGCATCCTCTCGCACGTGTTTTTGCTCGACTAGCCTGCGGGATGCATCCTCTCGCACGTGTTTTTGCTCGACTAGCCTGCGGGATGCATCCTCTCGCACGTGTTTTTGCTCGACTAGCCTGCAGGATTCATCCTCTCGCACGTGTTTTTACTCGACTAGCCTGCGGGATGCATCCTCTCGCACGTGTTTTTGCTCGACTAGCCTGCGGGATGCATCCTCCCGCACGTGTTTTTACTCGACTAGCCTGCGGGATGCATCCTCCGCACGTGTTTTTACTCGACTAGCCTGCGGGATGCATCCTCTCGCACGTGTTTTTGCTCGACTAGCTGCGGGACGCATCCTCTCGCACGTGTTTTTTACTCGACTAGCCTGCGGGATGCATCCTCTCGCACGTGTTTTTACTCGACTAGCCTGCGGGAATGCATCCTCTTGCACGTGTTTTTTACTCGACTAGCCTGCGGGATGCATCCTCTCGCACGTGTTTTTACTCGACTAGCCTGCGGGAAAGCCAATGCCTCTCGCACGTGTTTTTACTCGACTAGCCTGCGGGATGCATCCTCTCGCACGTGTTTTTAGCTCGACTAGCCTGCGGGCATGCATCCTCTCGCACGTGTTTTTTCTCGACTATCCTGCGGGATGCATCCTCTCGCACGTGTTTTGCTCGACTAGCCATGCGCATCCCAAAAAAACCTGCGCATGGGCATCCCACAAACCTGCACATGCGCATCCCACAAAACCTCGCACGTGTTTTTACCTCGACTAGCCTGCGGGGATGCATCCTCCTCGCACGTGTTTTTGCTCGACTAGCCTGCGGGATGCATCCTCTCGCACGTATTTTTACTCGACTCCCAAAAAACCTGCGCATGCGCATCCCAAAAAACCTGCGCATGCGCATCCCACAAAACCTCGCACGTGTTTGTGCTCGACTAGCCTGCGGGATGCATCCTTTCGCACGTGTTTTTACTCGACTAGCCTGCGGGATGCATCCTCTCGCACGTGTTTTTACTCGACTAGCCTGCGGGATGCATCCTCTCGCACGTGTTTTTACTCGACTAGCCTGCAGGATGCATCCTCTCGCACGTGTTTTTACTCGACTAGCCTGCGGGATGCATCCTCTCGCACGTGTTTTTGCTCGACTAGCCTGTGGGATGCATCCTCTCGCACGTGTTTTTACTCGACTAGTCATGCGCATCCCAAAAAACCTGCGCATGCGTATCCCAAAAAACCTGCGCATGCGCATCCCACAAAACCTCGCACGTGTTTGTGCTCGACTAGCCTGCGGGATGCATCCTTTCGCACGTGTTTTTACTCGACTAGCCTGCGGGATGCATCCTCTCGCACGTGTTTTTGCTCGACTAGCCTGCGGGATGCATCCTCTCGCACGTGTTTTTACTCGACTACCCTGCGGGATGCATCCTCTCGCACGTGTTTTTGCTCGACTAGCCATGCGCATCCCAAAAAACCTGCGCATGGGCATCCCACAAAACCTGCACATGCGCATCCCACAAAACCTCGCACGTGTTTTTACTCGACTAGCCTGCGGGATGCATCCTCTCGCACGTGTTTTTGCTCGACTAGCCTGCGAGATGCATCCTCTCGCACGTGTTTTTACTCGACTAGTCATGCGCATCCCAAAAAACCTGCACATGCGCATCCCAAAAAACCTGCGCATGCGCATCCCACAAAACCTCGCACGTGTTTGTGCTCGACTAGCCTGCGGGATGCATCCTTTCGCACGTGTTTTTACTCGACTAGCCTGCGGGATGCATCCTCTCGCACGTGTTTTTACTCGACTAGCCTGCGGGAAGCATCCTCTCGCACGTGTTTTTACTCGACTAGTCTGCGGGATGCATCCTCTCGCACGTGTTTTTTGCTCGACTAGCCTGCGGGATGCATCCTTTCGCACGTGTTTTTGCTCGACTAGCCTGCGGGATGCATCCTCTCGCACGTGTTTTTACTCGACTAGCCTGCGGGATGCATCCTCTCGCACGTGTTTGTGCTCGACTAGCCTGCGGGATGCATCCTCTCGCACGTGTTTTTACTTGACTAGCCTGCGGGATGCATCCTCTCGCACGTGTTTTTGCTCGACTAGCCTGCGGGATGCATCCTCTCGCACGTGTTTTTGCTCGACTAGCCTGCGGGATGCATCCTCTCGCACGTGTTTTTACTCGACTAGTCATGCGCATCCCAAAAAACCTGCGCATGCGCATCCCAAAAAACCTGCGCATGCGCATCCCACAAAACCTCGCACGTGTTTGCGCTCGACTAGCCTGCGGGATGCATCCTTTCGCACGTGTTTTTACTCGACTAGCCTGCGGGATGCATCCTCTCGCACGTGTTTTTGCTCGACTAGCCTGCGGGATGCATCCTCTCGCACGTGTTTTTACTCGACTACCCTGCGGGATGCATCCTCTCGCACGTGTTTTTGCTCGACTAGCCATGCGCATCCCAAAAAACCTGCGCATGGGCATCCCACAAAACCTGCACATGCGCATCCCACAAAACCTCGCACGTGTTTTTACTCGACTAGCCTGCGGGATGCATCCTCTCGCACGTGTTTTTGCTCGACTAGCCTGCGGGATGCATCCTCTCGCAGGTATTTTTACTCGACTAGTCATGCGCATCCCAAAAAACCTGCGCATGCGCATCCCAAAAAACCTGCGCATGCGCATCCCACAAAACCTCGCACGTGTTTGTGCTCGACTAGCCTGCGGGATGCATCCTTTCGCACGTGTTTTTACTCGACTAGCCTGCGGGATGCATCCTCTCGCACGTGTTTTTACTCGACTAGCCTGCGGGATGCATCCTCTCGCACGTGTTTTTACTCGACTAGCCTGCAGGATGCATCCTCTCGCACGTGTTTTTACTCGACTAGCCTGCGGGATGCATCCTCTCGCACGTGTTTTTGCTCGACTAGCCTGTGGGATGCATCCTCTCGCACGTGTTTTTACTCGACTAGTCATGCGCATCCCAAAAAACCTGCGCATGCGTATCCCAAAAAACCTGCGCATGCGCATCCCACAAAACCTCGCACGTGTTTGTGCTCGACTAGCCTGCGGGATGCATCCTTTCGCACGTGTTTTTACTCGACTAGCCTGCGGGATGCATCCTCTCGCACGTGTTTTTGCTCGACTAGCCTGCGGGATGCATCCTCTCGCACGTGTTTTTACTCGACTACCCTGCGGGATGCATCCTCTCGCACGTGTTTTTGCTCGACTAGCCATGCGCATCCCAAAAAACCTGCGCATGGGCATCCCACAAAACCTGCACATGCGCATCCCACAAAACCTCGCACGTGTTTTTACTCGACTAGCCTGCGGGATGCATCCTCTCGCACGTGTTTTTGCTCGACTAGCCTGCGAGATGCATCCTCTCGCACGTGTTTTTACTCGACTAGTCATGCGCATCCCAAAAAACCTGCGCATGCGCATCCCACAAAACCTCGCACGTGTTTGTGCTCGACTAGCCTGCGGGATGCATCCTTTCGCACGTGTTTTTACTCGACTAGCCTGCGGGATGCATCCTCTCGCACGTGTTTTTACTCGACTAGCCTGCGGGATGCATCCTCTCGCACGTGTTTTTACTCGACTAGCCTGCAGGATGCATCCTCTCGCACGTGTTTTTACTCGACTAGCCTGCGGGAT
>NW_027469494.1:0-122657 GCF_051020765.1 Lasioglossum baleicum | reverse complement strand
TGTCGAACGGCTAAGTCGATAGCTTCACGTATCCTGTGATTCCGTGAGTCAAACGCAGTATTCCGCGAGTAAATCCGCTGAACAGTTTTGCAATATACACCTTTATTCACGGTTTGAATATTAAATTAGAGCGTTAAACCGTTTGAGTACGTTACCATTTGGTATAAATTCAATCATTTTATGAATTATCATACCTACCGGGAACCTAATCCGCTGCAGCGAGCGTGTTGCGTAATGTAAACGGAAACAAATAAGTATACATCGTAGTGGCTGGCAGCTTAATTTCATGTATGGATGAGCATATCGTTCCTGAACGTTACCACCTTCTTTGTGAAATCGCACATCTATAACAACAGATTCACCTATCCTATGATTCTGAGAGTCAGGCCTGGAATTCCAGAAGTTTATCAGCTGAACAGTATTGGAAATAGACATCTGAATTCACGTTAAGAATATTCATGTAGTGAGTCAAGCTGTTGGAGAATATCATCAAGTTGTATAAAGTCAAACTTTTTACAGATGCCTTGCTTTCCTAGAACCAATCTCGCTGTAGGGAGAGTTACGCTTACCGCACACCAAAACAAATTAGTAGACATTTTAGCAGGCGGGCACCTTATTTTCATGTGTGAACAAAATAATCGGGAATCTAACATTTCGAGAAATTTCTTGGGATTCAGATGGCTTGGACAGAAGTTTAACCTATCCTGCGGTTCCGATAGACAAACCAGGAATTCCGGGAGCAAGCGCGCAGAACAGCATTGGCAAAGGACTCCATAATTCTTGGTATAAATATGAAAGTAGAGAGTCAAACCGTCGAAGAACAATAAAAATTCATATAAAGTCATACTTCTTACCTTGCGATCGCCTAACCCGCTGTAGCGTGTGTCCTGATTAATGTTCACGGAAACAGAATAGCACACATTTTAGAGAGGGTCATATCATTTTTGTGTATAAATAACAACATCGAGAGTCATAGCGTTCGAGGAGATTATCCCCTTCCTTGGGCGTCGCACAGCAAAGGCAATAGTTTCATATGTACTGTGATTCTGAAGGACAAACCAGATATTCCGGTAGTAAATCTGCTGATCGGTATTGGCAACAGATTCATTAATTCGCGGTATGAATATTATAGTGGAGAGTCAAACCTTAGGAGAACATTACCAATTGGTTTGATGTCATTCGTTTTACATAATGACATTCCTTCCGTGAAAATATCCCGCTGTGTCGAGAGTGTAACTTCTTATTCAGAAAAGCAAATTGGTATACATTTTATTGAAGGGCACAATATTTTCATATATGAATTAGAAGATCGAGTGTCAATCCGTTCGAGATCGCGACCGCCCTGTCCGAGGGTCCGAGGGCTAAGTCAATAGCTTTCCCTATCCTTTGACTTCGAGATTCAAACCAGGTGATCCTGGAGTGAATCCCCTGAAAAGTACTGCGTATAGGCACTTTAATTCGCGGTTTGAATATTAAAATGCAGCGTCAAACCGTTGGAGAACGTTACCAATTGCAGTAAAGTTAAACGCATTTCTGAAGACCTTATACTCCAAAAAACTAACACGCCGATTCGGGAGCACAGCACCGTGTTCAGCGGTACGAGCTAGTATACATTTTAGTGTCGAGCACATTAATTTCATGCATGAATTTGAAGAATGAGGACCAAACCGGTAGATAACGTTATCAACTTCTGTAAGAGACGAATGGTGAAGTGAAGAGTTTCACCCATATTGCGAAGCCGAGAGTCAAACCAGGCACTCACGGAGTACGTGCGCTGAACACTTTTAGCAACAGACTCCTTAATTTACGGTTTGAACATTAAAGCAGACATCCAAACCGTTGTAGATCGTCAGATATTGGTATAGAGTCAAACAATTTACTGATAACCTTACCATGGGAGTAGTTAACCTGCCGTTTCTAGAGCGTATCTTCGTGTTCAGAGAACGAAATTACTATTCACGGGCAGCTTATCATCATGTATGATTCGGATGATCGAAGGCCAAACAGCTCGAGAACGTTGCCACCATCTGCGAAGTACGAGCGGCAATATCAACAACTTCTCCTTTGCCGCTATTCCGTGAGACGAACCACGTATTCCGAGAGTAAGTCCACTGAACAAAATTGGTAATAGGTACCTTAATTCACGGTTTGATTATTAACGTAAAGCGTCAAATCGTTGCAGAATGTTACGTATTCGTATAAAGTCAATCTTTTTACCAAATACCTTTCATTCCGAGAACCTAACCCGCTGTAGCGAGTGTCATACTTAATGTTCACGGGAACAAATTAGTAGACATGTTAGCAGACGAGCATGACATTTTCATGTATGAATTAGCAGATAAAGTGTCAAACCGTTTGAGAACGTTACCAATTGTTATAAAGTCAAACGTTTTACCGAAGCCCTTACCATCCGAGAAGCTAACCCGCTCTATCGAGAGAATAACTTCGTGTTTAGAGACACACATTAGTATACATCTTAGTGGCAGCACCTTATTTTCGTGTACGAATTAGTTGATTGAAGGTCAAACAGATCCAGAACCTTACCGCCCACTTTGAGATTCGACCGGCTAAGTCAACAGCTTGACCTATCCAGTGATTCAGAGAGTCAAATCAGGTATTCCTGGAGTACATCCGCTGAAGAGTATTGCCAATAGACATCTTAGTACACGGTCTGAATATTAAAGAAGTGCGTCGAACCGCTTTAATGCGCTTCCAATTGGTATGAAGTCAAACACATTACCGAAAGTGTTAACATCCGCGAAACTCACCCGCTTCATTGAGTGTATAGCTTCGTGGTCATGGAAAGAAATTTTTATTCATTTCAGTGGCGGGTACCTAAACTCCATGTATGAATTAGAATATCGATGGTCAGTCCGCTCGAGAACTTTGCTACCTCTTCTGAAAGACGAACGGCTATGTCAATAGCTTCACCTATCCCATGACACTGAGTGCCAGGCCAGGTATTCAGGGAATAAATACGGTGAACAGTATTGGCAATAGACAACTTAATTCACGGTCTCTATACTCAATTAGAGCGCCCATCCATCTGGGATGGTAACCAATTGGTACATAGTCATACTTCATACCGAGTACCTAACCGTCCGCTGGCCTATCCCGCTGTCTCAAGAGTATAACATCGTGTTCAGAGAAGCATTATAGTTTGCATTTTAGTGACGGGCGCCATAATTTCATATAAGAGTTAGAAGATCGAGTGTCAAACCATTTGAGAATGTTAACTCCTTCTTTGAGAGACTAACGGCGGAATCATTAGCTTTACCCATTCTTGTGATTGCGAGAGTCAAACCTGGTGTTCCATGCGTAAACCCGCTGTACAGTATTGACACGAAATACCCTATTCATGGCATGAAAATTAAAGTTGACCGTCAAGCCGTTTGACAACGTTACCAATTGCTATCTAGCCAAGCGTTTTACGGAAAACATTACCCTACGAAAAACTAGCCCGCTGTATCGAGGGAATAACTTCGTGTTCAGAGATAGAAATTGGAATTCATTTCAGTGACGTGGAACTTAACATCATGTATGAATTAGAAGATCGAGGAACAATCCGATCCAGGACGTTACCACCATCTATGAGGGACGAACGGCTAAGTCAATAGCTCCGCATATCGTGTGATTCCGAAAGTTATACCTGATACCCCGGGATTAAATGCGGTGTACAGTTTTGGCAATAGGTACCTCAATTCACAGTGTGAATATTAATGCAGGCCGTCAAGCAGTTGCAGAAAATTACCTACTTGTGCAGGGTGAAACACCTTACAGAATGCCTCACAATCAGAGAACTTAACCCGCGGTATCGAGAGTATAACATCCTGTTCAGAGGTACAAAATTAGTATATATTTTAGTCATGGGCACCTTCATTTCATGAATGCATGAGAAAGTCCAGAGGCAATCTGGTCCAGAATGTTACCACATTCTATGAGAAATCGCACATCTAACAAGACAGCTTCACCTATCCTGTGATTCCGAAAGACAAACTAGGAATATCAGCAGCATATCCGCTGAACAGTATTGGCAGTGGACAGTTTAATACCCGGTTTGCATATTAAAGTAGAGCATGAAACCGCTCGAGAATATTATTTGTTGTTATAACGTCAAACGTATTACCGAAGACCTTACCATCTAATAAACAAACCCGCTGTATCGAGAGAATATCGTCATGATCACTGATACTAATTAGTGTGCATTTTAGTGACTGTCACCTTAATTTGATGTACGAATTAGAAGATCGAATGTCAAATCATGCGAGATTGAACCCATCTTTTTTGGGATGGGAACAGTTAGGTCAAAAGGTTCACCTATCCTGCGATTCCAAGAGTGAAACGCAGTAATTCGGAAGCAAATCCCCAGTACATTATTGGCAATTGACACCTTGATATACCGTATCAATATTAAAATACTGAGAAGAGCAATTGTAGAGCAATAACTACTGGTATAGAATCAAACTCTTTACCGAAAGCCTTACCATCCGAGAACCTAACCCGCTGTATGCAGAGTATAACTTCGTGTTCTGAGAAGCAAATTAGTGTACACATTGGTGACAGACACCTGAATTTCAGGTATGAATAAGAAGATCTAGTGTTACACCGTTTGAAAACGTTACCTCCTTCATTTGGAGTCGCATAGCTAAGGCAATAGCTTCACCTATTCTGTGTATCCGAGAGTCAATCCAGATATTCCAGGAGAAAATGCGCTGAAGAGTATTGGCAATAGACCCCTTAATTCTGGCATGAATACCAAAGTAGAGCGTCAAACTGTTTAAGAACGTTAGCGATTGGCATAACGTCATACTCTTTTCCGGATACCTTACCTTCCGAGAATATAACCCGCTGTATCGTGGGTATAACTTTGTGTACAGCGAAACAAATTAGTTTACATTTTAGTGACGCGCACGTTAATTTCATGTATGAATTAGAAGATCGAGTGTCTAACCGTTCGAGAACGTTACCACCTTGTTCGAGAGTCGAACGCCTGAGGCAATTGCTTCATCTATCCTGTGATTACGTAGAGTAAAACTTGGTATGCCAGGAGTAAATTCGCGTAGCTGTATTGGCAGTAGGCACGTTAATTCACGCTGTGATTATTAAGGTAGCGAGTCAAATCTTCGGACAACATTACAGGTTGGTATAAAGTCATTCCTTTTACTGATTACCTTACCTACCGAGAACATAACCGGCGGCAAGGAGTATCTTGCTTAGTGTTCAGTGAAACAAATGAGTATTCATATTAATGATGGGACCATTAATTTCATGAATGTATGAGAATATTGCGACGCAAATCCTTCCAGAACTTTAGCACCGTCTCTAAGAATCGCACATGTATGACAATAGCTTCACATGTCCTGCGATTCCGAGAGCATTACCAGGTATCTCACGAGTACCTCCGCTAATCAGAATTGGCAATGGACTCCATAATACACAGTCTTTATACCAAAGTAGAGCATCAAGCAGTTTGCGATCGATTCCAATTGATATAACGTTATACGCCTAACCGGATACTTTACCTTCTGCGAAGATATCGCACTGTATCGTGGGTATAACTTCATGCTCACTGAAACAAAGAAGTATTCATCCTAGCGACAGGCACCATAATTTCATGTATGGATTAGAAGATCGAGTGTCAAACTGTTGAGGAACGTTACCTCCGTATTTGAGAGTCGAACGGTTAAGACAATAGCTTCACCTATCGTGGCATTCCGAAAGAACCAGATATTCCTGGAGAAAATGCGCTGCACAGAATTGGCAAAAATAGACGCCTCAATTCACGGTTTGAATATTAAAGTCGACAGTCAAACCTTCTGAGAACGTTACCAATTGGTACGAAGTCATTCGTATTACCGGAGACCTTATCATCCGCGAACCTCACTAGCTCCATACAGGGTGGATCATCAAAGAAGGTGGTAACGCTCTCGAAATGTTTGACACTCAATCCCTATAGCTGATATATGACATGAAGGTGCCCAACACTAAAGTGCATACGAATTTGCTTCTCCGAGCTCGAAGTTGTACTCTCAATACAGCCGGTTAGCTATCAATTCGTAACGACCAGTAACGGCTGGACTATGTACTTTACCATCTATACCATGGGCTGAGGTGTCTCTTGCCAATACAGTGCTGCGGATTTACTCCCAAAATACCTGGTTTCACTCTCGGAATCTCAGGATAGGTGGAGTCGTTGGCATAGCAGTTTTACTCTCATAGAGTGTAGTGAATTTCTCGATCGGATTGACCCTCGATCTTCCAATACATACATGAAATTACGATGCCCGTCACTAAAATATATACTAGTTTTATCACGTGAAAACTAAGTATGGCAATATCAAAAGCGGGTTGGGTACACGGAATGTAAGGTATTAGGTAAAAAGAATGTCTTCGTATCAATTTGTATTATTTTCGACGATTTGGCTCGCAACCTTAATATTCACTCCGTGATTTACGTTGTCCATAGCCAATACTGTTCTGCGGATATAATCCTGGAATACCTCGCTTTTGGAATCAAGGGACAGGTGAAGCAATTGTCTTAGCCGTTAATCTCTCAATGAAGGTGGTAACGCTCTCGATCGGTTTGAATATCCATTTTGCTGCTCATACATGAAAATAACGTGTCCGTCTACAAAAATTTCTACAAATTTGTTTCCGTGAACATTAAGCACGGCACTCGCTGGAGCGGGTTAGATTCTCCTAAGGCTAGCTATTCGGTGAAAGGTTTGAGGTTATACAAACTGGTAATGTTCTCCGACGGTTTGACTCTCTACTTCAATATTCATACCGTGAAACAAGACGTCTATTGCAAGGCGGATCAGCGGATTTTCGAGCAGAACTGCTCGTCTCGCAAAGAAGGTGCTACATTTTCTCGAAAGGTGTGATCCTCGATCTTCTGATTCACACATGAAAGTAAGTTGCCCGTCTCTAAATCGTGTAATAATATGTTTCACTGAACACGAAGATATTGTCTCGATACAGCGGGTATATTTCTGGCAATGAAGAGCTTTCGATAAATGGTTTCACTGTATACCAATTCGTAACGGTCTACGACGGTTTGAATCCGTACTTTAATATGTACAACTTGAAATATGGTGTCTAATGCCATTCTGTAACACAAATTTACGGCCGTAATATCTGGTTTGACCCCGGATCATCCTACTGATACATGAAATTAATGCGTCCGTCTTCTAAATTTCGACTAATTTGTTTCCGTGAGGACTAAGCAGGACACTCGCTACAGCGTGTTATGTTCTCAGAAGGTAAGGTATTCGGTAGAAAGAGAGACTTTATGCGAGTGGGTAGTGTTCACCGACGGAATGACACCCTACCTTCATATTTATACAGTGATTTAAGGTGTCTTTTGCCAATACTGACCCGTGGATTTGCTCCTGTTATATCTGTTTGTCTCTCGGAGCCGCATGATTTGTGATGTTATTGACTTAGCCGTTCGTCTCTCACAGAAGATGGCAACGGTCTCGAGCGGTTTGGTCATCAATCTTCTAGTTCAAACATGAAGTTACTGTGCATGACATTCAAATGAATACTAATTTCTTTCTGTGAGCACGACCTTGTACTCTCGATTATGCCGCTGAGTTCGGCGGACGGTAAGGTCTTCGGTAAAGCGTTTGACTTAATACCAACTGGAAACGCTCTCAAACGGTTTGTCGCTCTACTATAATAGTCATACCGTGGATTAAGGTGTCCGTTGCCGAAGCTGTTCAGCGTACTTACTCCTGGACTACCTGATTTTCCTCTCCGAATCACAGGATGGCTGCAGCAATTGACTTCAATGTGCGACTTACAAAGAGGGCGATAACGTTCTCGAACCGTTTGACTCTGGATTATTCTATTTACACGGGAAAATAAGTTGTCCGTCTGCTAAAATGTGTACTAAAGTGTTTATGTGAGCACAAAGCACGCTACTGCCTAATGCGGATTATGTTCTAGGAAGGTAATGTACCCGGTAAAAAGAATGACCATATACCAATTAGTAATGTTCTCCGACGGATCGTCCATCTACTGTAATATTCGTTTAGTGAATATCAGTTTTTATTTCCAATACTCTTCAGCAGATTTACTCCCGGAATACCTAGTTTGGCTCTAGGAGTCACAGGAATCGTAAAGCGATTCATTAAGCCGTTCATCTCTCACATATGTTGGCAACATTCTCGACCGGATTGACCACCGATCTTCTAATACATACATGAAATTAGGGTGCCCATCAATAAAATGTATACTAATTTGTTTCTCTGAACATGAAGTTATACTCTCGATACAGCAGGTTAGGATCGCGAAAAGAAAGGCCCTGTGTGTAGAGTTTGACTCTGTACCAGCAGGTATCCATCCACAAAGTTTTGACTCTGTGCGTTACCAATACTATTGCCAATAATGATCAGAGGATTTACTCCAGGAAATACATGGTTTGACTCTCGGTATCACTGGATGGGTGAATCTATTGCCATAGCCGTTTGAATGTCAAAGCGGGTGGTAACTTTATATAACCTTTGACCGTCGATGTTCTTATTCATAAATGAATACACTAAAACTAAAGCATACTATACTTGACGTTACTAAATTGTATACTAATCTGATTCCCTAATCACGAATTTATACTTTCGATAAAGAGGGTTAGCTTTTCGGATGGTGTGTTCTTCGGTAAAGCATTTGACTTTATAGCAATTGGTAACGTTCTCAAACGTTTGGACGCTCAATTTTAATATTCACACCGCAAATTAAGGTGTCCATTGCCAATAGTGCACAGCGGTTTGACTCCCGCCATACCTAGTGTGACTCTCAGATCCACAGAATGGGTGAAGCTATTTACTCAGCCGTTCGTCTCTCACAGAAGGTGTCAACGTCCGCGATCGGTTTGACATACGATCCTCTAATTCATACATGAAGTTAAGGTGCCCGTCACTGAAATGGAGACTATTTTCAGTCTCTGAACACGGAGTTATATTCTCGATACAGCGGGATTTTTGTTCGGTGTGTACGGTCTCCGGTAAATCGTTTGGTATTATAGTAACTGGTAACTATCTCAAACTGTTTGACGCTCGGCTTCAATTCTCAAATCGTTAATTAAAGTGCCTTTGCCAACACATATCTGCGAATTTACTCCAGTAATATGTGGTTTGACTCACGGAATCACAGGACAGGAGAAGCTGTTGACTTAACTATGCTACTTTCAAAGAATGTGACAACGTTGATGAACGGTTGGACACTCGATGTTGATATTTATACACAAACATTTGGTGTCTGTCCGCGAAAATTCCTATTAATTTGCTTCCGATAACATTAAGCAGGCCAATCGATACAGCATGATTGGATCTAAGAATGTAAGGTATTCAAAAGTGGAATGACTTTCCACGAATTGGAAATATTCTCAAACTGTTTGAAGCTCTATATTAATATTCAAACTGAAAATGAGTGCGCCCATTACAAATACTGTCAAGCTGATTTACTCCCGGAATTACCTTGTTTGACTCTCGAACTCGCAAAATCGCTGAAGCTATAGTCATAGCCGTTCCTCTCTCACGGAAGGTGGTAACGTCGTCGAACGGTTTGACCACCGATCTTCTAATTCATCCACGAAGCTTTCATGCACTAGTTGTAATATCAGGGGGCAAACTGTTAGAGAACATTACCAGCCTTTTCGAGATTTGAAAAGCTAATTGAATAGCTTCACTTATCCTGTGGATCCGAGAATCATACCTGGTATTCCGGCAGTAAACCCACTGAACACTATTAACACTAGAGAGCATGTTTCATATTATAAATGTTAAAGTACGAGGACAAACCGTTGTAGAGCGTCACGTAATGAAATACTGTCAATCTTTCTACCGAAGGCCTTACCCTCCGAGAAGCTAACCCGCCGTACCCAGAGTAACACTTCGTGTTCAGAGACGCAAACTAGTATATATTTTGGTGTCCAGCACCTTAATTTGGCGCATGAATTAGATGATCGGTGGTCCAGCAGTTCGAGAACGTGGCCACCATCTGCGAGACGCAAGCAGCTGAGACAATTGCTTCACCTGTCCTGTGATTCCTAGGGCCAAAGGCGGTATTCCTGGAGTATATCCGCTGAATGGTACTGGCAATAGACACACTGATTCTCAGTTTGAATAGGAAAGTACAGCGGCAAACGTTTGAGATCGTTACCAATTGGCATAACGTCATACTCTTTACAGGATACCTTATCTCCCGAGATCAAAGCCCGCTGTATCGTGAGACAAGCCGTTGGAGAACGTTACCATCATTCTTGAGTGTTGCAAAGATAAGCAAAGAGCGTCGCCAATCCTTCGATACTGAGAGACAAGCCAGGAATTCTGGGAGTATATCGGTCCAACTGATTTGGCGATTGACACCATAATTCACGGTATGTATGCTAAAGTAGAGCGTCAATCCGTTTGAGAATGCTACCAATTGGCATAAAGGCAACCGCTTTACTGAAGGCCTTACTCACCGAATTCTTATCGCGCTGTAACGAGAGTATAACATCGTGTTCAACGAAACAAATTAGTATACATTTTAGTGACGTGCACCTTAATTTAATCTATAAATTTGAAGATCGAGTGCCAAACCTTTCGAGAACCCTATCACCGTATTTGAAATTCGCACATAAAAGTAAATAACTGCAGCTATGCTGCGATTCCGACAGAAAAATGAGGTATTCCGGGAGCGAATCAGATGAGAAGTTTTGGCAATAATGACCTTAATACAATGCATGAATATTAAAGTAGTAGGTCAATCTATTGGAAAACATTACCAATTGGTGTAAAGTCAAGCTTTTTACCGAAAGCCTTACCGTCCGAGAAGCTAACCCGCCGTAACGAAAATATTACTTCGGGGTTAGAGAAACGCATACGTACAAATTTTAGTGACCGCACCGTAAGTTCCGGTATGAATTAGAATATCGATGTTGAAACCGTTCCAGAACGTTACCACCTTCTCTGAGGGACGAACAGCAAAGTCAATAGATTCACCTTTCCAGTGATTCGGAGATACAAAACAGGTATTCCGGTAGTAAATCCCCTAATCAGTACTGCGAATAGACACCATAATTCACCGTTTAAATATTAAAATGCAGCATCAAACCGTTTGAGAACGTTACCAATTGCAGTAAAGTTAATCATCTTTCCGAAGACCTCATACTCCGAAAAACTAACCCGCTGTATCGAGAGAATAACACCGTGTTCAGATGTACGAACTAGTATACATTTCAGTGACGGGCACCTTTACTTCATGTATAAATTAGTAGATCGAGTGTCAAATAGTTCGAGATCAGGACCACCCTCTTTGATATTCGAACGCAATACCTTCACCCATTCTGTGATTCCGAGAGTCAAATGAGTCATTACGGGGGAAAATCTGCTTAAAAATATTGGCAATTGGCACGATAAATCAAGGGTTGAACATTAAAATAGAAAGACAAACTGTAGGTGATCGTAACCAAATGGTATTGAGTCACTCTTTTTAAAGAAGTCCTTACCTTCAGAGAACATAAGCCGCTGCATCAAGAGCACAACTACGTGTTTAGAGAAACACATTAGAATATATTTTAGTGACAACACCATAAATTCAGGGATAATTATTGAATTAGAGCGGAAAGCCGTTTGAGAGCGTTTCCAATTGGTGTAAATTGAAACTGTTTACATAAGCCTTTCCCACTGAAAAGCTAACCCGCTGTGACGAACGCATAACATCGTGTTCGGAGGAACAAATTAGTAAACACGTTAGTGTCGCGACCAATAATTTCCTGTATGATTTTGAGGATCGAGTGTCAAACAGATCGAAAAGGTTACCACCACCTTTGAGAATCGGACGGCAAAGTCAATAGCTTCACCTATCCTGCGATTCCGAGAGCCAAACCGTGTATTGCGTGAGTAAATCCGCTGAACGATATTGGTAATTGACACCTTAACACACGGACTGAATATTAAGGTACAAAGTCTATCTCTTGTAGGACGCGCCCTATTAGTTTAATGTCAAAAGATTTACCGAAGACCATACACTCCACGAACATAACCTTCCGCATCGTGAGTATATCTTCGTGATCCGAGATTCAAATTAGTATATATCTTAGTTTCGGGCAGCTTAATTTCATGTATGAATTAGCAAAACAGGTGTCACACCGTTTGAGGACTTTACTCCCTTCCTTAAGAGTCAAACGGTTGAGTCAATAGCTTCACCTACTCTGTGATTCCGAGAGTCAAACCGTGTATTCCGGAAGTTGATCCGCTGTACAGCAATTGGCAATAGTCACCTTCGTTCACTGTTTCAGTATTGGAGTATATCGTCACACCGTTGCAGACCGATACGTATTCGTATAGAGTCATACGTTTTACCGAAGGACTTACCTTCCGTCAAACTCGGCGGCGTCATCGAGAGTATGAGATCGTGCTCACAGAAAGAAATTAGCATTCATTTCAGTGTCGAACACCTTATGCTTATGTATGAATTGGAATATTGATGTCCAAACCGTTTGAGTAGTTTGTGACCTTTCGTGAGAGACGAACGCCTAAGTCAATAACTTCACCAATCATGCGATTCCGAGAGTCAAGCAGGCATTGCAGGAGAAAATCGGTTGACCAGCATTGACAAGATACACCTCAATTTACTGTATGAATATAAATGTAGAGTGTCATATGTTCGGCGAACACTATCGATTCGCATAAATTAATTCTTTTTATCGAATACCTTACCTGCCGGGAACCTAACACGCTGTAGTGAGTGTTTCGCTTAGTGCTCACGGAAGCAAATTAGAAGACATTTTAGCCGACGGGCACATTTTTCATGTATTGAATATGAAGATCGAAGGTCAATCCGTCGGAAAACGGGATCGCACTCTTCGAGAGTCGAACTCCTGAATCAATTCCTACACCTACCCTCTGCATTCGAAGGTCAGACGCGGGTATTCCAGGAGTCCGCCCGCAGTACTGCAATGGGCAGTGGACATTTTAATTCACTGTGTGAGTACTAAAACAGAGAGTCAAGACGTCGGAGAGTACAACCATTTGGTATTGTGTCAAACTTTTAACGGAAGGCCTTACCTTCCGAGAACTCATCCCGCTGAATCAGGAGTATAACTCCCTGTTGATAGAAGCGAATTTGTGTAAATTTTATTGATGGAATGATAATTTGATGTATCAATTGGAAAATCGAAGTGTCAATCCTCTTGAGATCGTTACAACCTTCAGAGAAAGTCGAACGTCCTAAGTCAATAGCTTCATCTGTCCTGAGATTCCGAGAGTCAAATCAGGTGATCCGGGAGTAAATCCACTGAACAGTATTTGTAATGAACACCATAATTCACGGTTTGAATATTAAAATACAGCGTCAAACCGTTTGATAACAATACCAATTCTTTTAAAGTTACTCCATTTTTGAATATCTTACCTTCTGAGAACCAAGCCTGTTGCAGCGAGTGTCCTGCTTAATGTTAAGGGAAACAAATTAAGAGCCATTTTCGTAGACAGAGACCACATGTTGTGTATAAGTATCAACATCGAGAGTCAATGCGTTCGAGACCGTTACCTCCTTTTTTTGAGAGTCGCACATCTAAGTCAAGAGCTGCACATATCCTGTGATTCCGAAAAGTAAATCAGGTGCACAAGAATATACCTCGAATTAATGTGTCTATTGCCAATTCCGCTCAGCGAATTTGCTCCCAGCATACTTGGTTTGACTGTCGGATTCGCAGGATAGGTGAAGCTATTGCCTTAGCAGACCTACTCACAAAGAAGGTGGGACCGCTCTCGAACGGTTTGACTGTCGTTTATTCTGTCCACACATGAAAATAAGATGTCCGTCTGCTAAAATGTATACTCCATTAATTCCCTAAAAACTAAGATAGTCACACGCTGCCAGCGGGGTAGATTCGCGGAAGGTAACGTATTGGTTAAAAAGAATTACTTTCTTTTAATTGATAATGTTGTCCGGCGGTTTGACTCCATGTACGAATTACACGATCGAGTGACAAAGCTTTCGATAACATTACCAACATTCCTTAACGTCGAACGCCTGAGACAGTGGCTTCACCTATCGTGTGATTCCGCGAGTCAAACCTGGTAATCTAGGAGTAAATTAGCGTAATAGTATTGGCAGCAGACATCTTAATTTACGCTATGAATATTACGGTAGAGAGTCAAACCGACAGTGGAAATGACAGGTTGATACAAAGTCATTCTTTTTACAAATTATCTTACCTTCCGAGAACGTAACCGGCTGCTGGGCGTGTTTTGCATCGTGTTGAGTGAAACAAATAAGTATTCATATTAGTGACGGGACACTTAATTTTATGTATGCAAGATAAGGTCGCGAGGCAAACCGTTCCAAAACGTTACCACCTTCCATGAGAATCGCACATGTATTACAATAGCTTCACTAATCCTGCGATTCTGAGAGCAATACGTTGTCTCTCAAAAGCACATCCGCTGAAGAGTATTGGCAATGAATACCTTAGTTCACAGTTTGTATATCAAAGTAGAGAGTCAAGCCGTTTGCGGACCTAACAAATTGATACATCGCTGATACTCCTTACCGGACACTTCACCTTCAGAGAGCATCTCCCGCTGTATCGTGGGTTTAACTTCATGTCCACAGAAACAAATTACTGTTTACTGATGGGCACCTTCATTTCAAGCATGAATAAGTATATCTAGTGTCCAATCGTTCGCGGACGTTATCACCATCTTTGAATGTCGCACATGTATGTCAAAAGATGCAGCTATTCTGTCATTCCGAGCCTCAAACCAGGTATTCCGGGAGCCAATCCGCAAAACAGTATTCGCAATAGGCACCTAAATTGAGGCCATTAATATTAATGTAGATGGTCAATCCGTCGGAGAACAGTAGCAACTGGTATAGTGTCATTCTGTATACCGAATATATTACCTACCTAGAACCTATCCCACTCTAGCGATTGCCCTGCTTAGTGTACACGGAAACAACTTAGAAGACATTATATCAGAGACACACCTTGTTTCGATATGTGTATTAGAGGATCGAGGGTGAAAACCTTCCAGAACGTTGCCACCGTCTTTTAGAGACGAACGGCTAAGTCAATAGCTGCATATACCCTGTGATACCGGGCGTCACACCAAGTACACCTGGAGTAAATCCGATGAACAGTATTGACAATAGACACCTTAATTCACTGTTTGAATATTAATGTAGAGCGTCAAACAGTTTTGAGAGCGTTACCCATTGGTGTAATGTCAGATATTTACCGAACGCCTTCTCGTCCGAGAAGCTAACTCGCCGTATGTACAGTATAGTTTCGTGTTTAGGGAAACGCATTAGTATACATGTTAGTGACGAGCACCTTAATTTCATGGTAGAATTCGAAGATCGAGTGTTCATACGATCGAGATCGTTACCGCATTCTTTGAAAATCGATCGGCTAAGTGAGTAGCTTCACCTTATCCCGAGATTCCAGGAGTCAAACTAGGTATTCCGGGCTGAACCATATTGGCAATAGACACCTCAGTTCCACGTATGAATAGCAAAATCGAGAGACAAACTGATAGAGAACGTTAGCATCTCCTTTATAGAGTCGTACGGATATGACAACAGCTTCACCTACCTTGTAATTCTGAGAGTCAGACCAGGAATTCCGAGAGTCTATCCGCAGTATAGTATAGCCAATAGACACATTATATCACTGTTTAAATTGTAATATACATAGCCATACCTTTGTAGAACGTTACCTACTCTTAAAGAGTCATACTTTTTACTGAATACCCAACCTTCCTAGGACGTATCCCGCAGTATAAAGAGTAATATTTCGTGTTCAGTCACGCAGATATGTATACATTTTAGTGACGGACATATTAATGTCATGTATGACATACACGAGATCGAGGGTCAGAGCGTTACCACCTTCTTTGAGAATCGAACTCCTAAGTCATTAGCTTCACCTCTCCTATGATTCCGAGAGCTATAGCAATTATTGCAGTAGCAAATCCGCTTAACAGTATTGGCTGTAGAATCCTTAATTCACGGTTTGAATATTCAAATAGCGCGCCAAATCGTCGGAGATCATAACCAATTCGTATAAAGTCAGTCTTTTTACCAAATACCTCACCTGCCCAGAATATTAAGTCCCGATTTGGAGAGTCCTGCTCGTTGCTGACGGAAACAAATTGGTGGACGTTTTAGCAGAGGGACACCGTATTTTCATGCACGAAGAGAAAAACCGAATGTCAAACCGTTCGAGAACGTTACCACCTTCTTTGAGAGTCGAACGACTAACTCAATATCTTCACCGACCCTGTTATTCAGAGAGCCAAACCAGGTATATTAGGAGTATACCTATTCAGCCCTATTGGTAATGAACACCTTAGTTCACAGTTTGAATGTTAAAGTAGAGCGTCAAACCGTTTGAGAATGCTACCAATTGGCACATCGTCATACTCTTCACCGAGGACCTTACTATCCGAAATCCTAACCAGCCGAGTCAAGAGTATAACTAGGTGTTCAGAGACACAAATAACTATACATTTTATTGGTGGGAACATTAATTTCTCGAACCGTTAGATCGTCTATCGTCTTATTCATAACGAAATTAAGGTGCCTCTCACCAAGAAGTCTACTCATTTGATACACTGATCACGCAGTTATACTCTAGATACGGCGAGCAAACTTCTCCGCTGGTAAGGCTATTGGTAAAATGTGAATTAAGGTGTCAATTACCAATATCCATCAGGGTGTGTACTCCCGGACTACCTGGTTTGACTCTCCAAATCACACGGTAGGTGAAGCTTTTGACTCCGACTTTCGACTCGCAAAGTGGCTGGTAACGTTCTCGAATTGGTTGTCCCTCGATCTTCTATTTCGTACATGATATTAACGTGCCAGTCCTCCAAACGGATACTAATTTGCGTCACTGAACAGCACGTTATACGCACGATACAGCGGGTTATGCTTTCGGAGGGTAAGACATTCAGTAAAACATTTGACTTTATATCAATTGCTAGCATTCTCAAACGTTTTGACGTTCCACTTTATCATTCAAACCGTGAACTAAGGTGTCCATTGCCAAAACTGGTCAGCGGAATTACTCCCGGAATACCTGCTTCGACTCTCGGTATCACAGTTGGTGATGCTGTTGTCTAAGCTGTGCGACTCCCAAGTATGTTGGCAACGTTCACCAACAATTTGACTCTTGATCTTCTGACGCACCCATGAAATTAAGGTACCCGTCTCTAAAATGTATACTAGTTTGCTTCTCAGAACACGAAATTATACTCTCGGTACAGCAGGATAGGTTCTGGGAAGGTAAGGTCTTCGGTAAAAGGTTTGACTTCATATCAATAGGTAACATGCTCAAACGGTTCGTCTCAGAACTTTAATATTGATCCGGCGAATTAGGGTGTCTATTGCCATTGCTGATCAAGGGATTTACTCCACTAATACCTGCTATTTCCCTCTGAGGAACCGGATACGTGAAGCTGTTGACTTAGCCGTTCGAATATCAAAGAAGCTGGTAACGTACTCGATCTGTTTACCCTTCGGTCTTCTAACACACACATGAAATTGACGTAATCGTCGCTAAAACGTATACTATTTCGTCCCACTGATCTGTAATATATGCTATCGATACTGCGGGTTAGTTATTCGGAGGGTAAAGTTATCGGTAAAACGATTGACTTTATAGCATTTGGTAACGCTCTGAAACGGTTTGACGTTTTACCTTAATATTAATACCGTAAATTCAGCTGTCTATTGCCAATACACTTCAGTGGATTTACTTCAGGAATACGTGGTTTGACTCACGGAATCACAGGGGAGGTGTAGTTATTGACTCAGCCGTTCGATTCTCGAAGATGGTGGCAACGTTACAGAACTGCTTGACGCTCGATCTTCAAATACATATATGAGGTTATGGTTCCCGTCTCTGAAATCTACACTAATTTCTTTCTCAGAACACGAAGTTATACTCTCGATGTACCGGGAGACGTTCGCGGAAGGTAACGTTGTGTGTAAAACGTTTGACATTATAGCAATTGGTAACGTTCTCAAACGGAGTGACGCTTTATTTTAATATACAAACTGTACAATATGGTGTCCATTGCCAAAACTGATCAGCGCATTTACTCCAGGAAAACCTGGTTTGACTATCGGAATCACAGGGAATGTGATTGTATTGACTGAGCGGATCGAGTCGCCAATGAGGTTGTAACATTCCCGAAAGGATTGACTATCGATCTTCCAATTCATACATGAAATTATGGTGCCAGTCGCTAAAATGTGTACAAATGAGTTTCTTTGAATATGAAGATAAACTCCCGATACAGAGGGTTAGATTCTCCGAATGTAAGGCTTTCCGTAAGAAGTTTGACACTACTTATTGGTGAAATGTTCTGCAACGGCATGACGACCTGCTTTGACACTCAAACCGATAATTGATGTGTGTATTGCCAATACTATTGAGTGAACTTACAACTGGGATATCTGGTTTGACTTACGGAATCACAGGACTGGTGACACTATTGGCTTATCCTTTCGATTCGCAAAGAAGGCAGCAATGATCTCGAACGGTTTCATACTCGATCTTCTAATACATACATGAAATTAAGATGACCGTCACTAAAATGTATAATAATTTGTTCCCCTACCCACGAAGTCATACTCTCGATACTGCAGGTTATATTTAAAGCAGGTAAGGCGTCCGGTAAAAGGTTAGACTCGATGCAATTTGGTAACTTTCTCAACTGATTGCAAGCTCTAGTGTAATATTCAAACCGTAAACGAAGGTGTCTATTGCCAATATCGTGCAGCGCATTTAGTTCCGGATTATTTCGTTTGACGTTCGGAATCACTGAATATGTGATGCTAATAACTAAGCCGTACGAATCTCACATATGGTGGTAACGTTCTCGAACACTTTGACTATCAATGCTAATATTTTTACACAAAAATGTGGTGTGCGACCGCTAAAATATCTACTAATTTGTATCCGTGAACATTAAGCAGGACCCTCGGCACGGCTGGTCAGTTTCTCGGAAGGTAGTATATTACGTAACAGGAATGACTTTATTCGCATTGGGAATGTCCTGCGACGGTATTATACCCTTCATTCATACTCGTGCCGTGAATTGTGGTGTCAATTGGCAAAATTCTTTAGCGGTTTTGTTGCCGGTATTTCTTGATATGGCTCTCGAAATCAAAGGATAGGTGAAGTTATTGCCTTAGTCGATCGACACTCATCGAACGTGGTGACGTTCTCGAGCGGTTTGATCCTCGATCTTCAAATTCATACATGGAATTAAGGTGCGCGACACTAGGATGTATACTAATTTGTTTCCCGGAATACTTAGTAATACTCTCTAGAGGGCGGGACGGTTCCTAGGAAGGTATGGCCTTCTGTAAGAAGTTTGACTAAATGCCAATAAGTATCATTCAACAGCGGCATGACTCAGTACCTTAATATTTGTACCGTGAGTTAAGGTTCCTCTTGCCATGAATCCTCGGCGGATTTACTCCCGGAATACCTGGTATGACTCTCGGAATCACAGGATAAGCGAAGCGATTGAATTAGCTGTTCGACTATCAAAAAGGGTTGTATCGTCCTCGCAAGGTTTAACCTTCGATAGTCTAATTCATACATGAATCTACGGTGCCGAAACTAAGTTGTACACTATTGTGTTTCCCTAATCTCGTAGCTATACCCTGGATGCCTCGTGTCAGCTTCTCGAACGGTAAGACATTCTGTAAATAATTTGACTCTAAACAAATGGGTATCGTTCTACAAAGTATTGACTCTGAACTTTAATATTCATACTATGAATTGCGGTGACGACTGCTAATACTGTACAGCGGAATTACTCCCGGAATACCCAGTTTGACTCTCGGAATCGCCAGTAGGTGAAACCGTTGACGTGGCCGTTCGTCTCTTTGAGAAGATGGCAACGTTCTCGAGCGTTTTAACACTCGACTTTCTAATTCTTACGTGAAGTTATGGTGCCCGTCTCTAAAGTTTATGCTAGTTCGTCCTACTGAGCAACATGATATACTCTCGGTACAGAGGGTTAGATTTCGGAGGGTTAGATCTTCATTACGCCGTTTGACTTTATAACAATTAGTATCGCACTCAGACAGCTTGACGCTATACTTTAATATTCATACCGTAAATTGAGGTATCTATTACTAATAGTGTTCTGCAGATTCACGCTCGGAATACCAGGTTTGAATCTCGGAATCATAGGATAGGTGAAGCTAATATCTAAGGCGGTCGATTCCCAAATGCCGTAGTAACGATCACGAACTGCTTTACACTCGATCTTCTAATTAATACATGAAATTTAGGTGACCGTCACTAAATTATAAATTAACTTGTTCCTCTGAACACAATGATATATTCCCTATACAGCTTGTTAGTCTTTCGGTTGGTGAGGCCGTCATTAAGAAGTTTGACTATATAACAATTTGCAACGTTCTCCAAATTTTTGATCCTCTACTTTAAATTCAAACCGTGAATTAAGCTATCTATTGCCAGTACCGTTCAATGCACTTAATCCCGTAACACCTGGTTTACCACTCGCACTCATAGGATAGACTAAGTTAGTGACATAGCCGTTCGACGCTCAATGAAGATGGTATCAGTCTCGAAAGGTTTGACCCTCGACCTTCTAATTCGTACATAAAATATAGGCGCCCGTCTCTAAAATGTTTGCTGATTTGCCCTCCGAACACGAAGATATACTCCTGATACAGCCGGTTAGCTTCTCAGAAGGTACGGCCTTCGGTGTAAAGTTTGGCACTATATCAATATGTAACCACCTACAAAGGTTTGACTGCGAATATTAACATTTATACCATGAAATACGGTGTACGATGCCAATACGTACAGCGGGATTACTCCCGGAATTTTTGCTTTGACCTTCTGAATCACAGGGGAAGCTATTGACTTAGCCGTTTGAGTCACAGCGAAGGTTGTAACGATCTCGAATTTATTGATCCTGGATCATCTAATTCCAACATGAAATTATGGTGCCCGTATCTAAAATGTCTACTTATATGTGTCCATGAACACTAAGCAAGGCAACTCCTACAGAGGGTTGGTCTTCTCGGAAGGTAAGGCCTTTAGTGAGTCTTTGGACTTTAAGGGACTAGGTAAATCTCTACAACGGTTTGAAGCTCTACTTTAATCAGGACAGGTGAAGTTCAGCGAATTAGCTCTCGGAAAACCTGATATGACTATCGGAATATAAGATAGGCGAAGCTTTTGAACTAACCGTTCGACTCCAATGGAGGTGGGAACGTTTCGAATGGCTTGACTCCCTATTATTCAGTTCATACATGAAAATTAGGTGTCCGTCTGCTGACATGTCTACAAATTTGTTTCCGTATGCACGAAGCTTGACACACGCTACGGCGAGATATGTTGTATGAATGTAACGTATTCGGTAAAAATGGGGACTCCATTTCAATAGGTAACGATGTCAAACGGTGCAACGCAATATTTTAATATTGAAATCCTCATTTAAAGCATCTATTGCCAATACTGTTCAGATGATTTACTCCCGGAATACCTGGCTTGACACACGGAATCACACGAATGGTAAAGCAACTGTCTTAGCCGTTCGATTTTAAGGAATGTAGTAACGTTTTCGAAAGGTTCGACACTCAGTGGTGTAATTCATACATGGAGTCAAACCGCCGCTCATCATTATGAATTAAAATAAAGTAATCCTTATTAATCCGAGAACCTATCCCGCTGCAGCGAGTATCCATTTTGGTTCTCACGGAAACAAGTGAGCAGACATTTCAGCAGACAGACAACTCAGTTTCACGTATGAATAGCAAAATTAAGTGCCAAGCTCTTCGAGATCGATAGCTCCTAGTTTTAGAGTCGTACTGCTTAGTCAATGGCTTCACCGCCCCTGTCATTCCGAGGGTTAGACCGGGAATTCCGGGATTCTACCGGCAGTATAGTACTGGCAGTTGACACCTTAATTCACAGTATAAATAGTAAAGAGCAGAATCAGATTGTTGTAGGACGTTACCTACTGGTATAGACACAAACTATTTACTGAAGGCCTTACATACCGTGGACAGAACACGCTATATCGAGAGTATAGCTTCGAGTTCCGAGAGCAAGTTAGTATACATTTTAGTGACGAGCACCATAATTTCATTAATGAATTAGAAGATCGATTGTCAAAACTTTCGAGAATGTTAACACCTTCCTAGAGAATAGCACGGCTAGGTCAATAATTTCACCTATCCTGTGAATCCGACTGTTATACGTGGACTTCCGCGAGTAAGTTCGCTGAGAACTATTGGCAATAGACACACGAATCTGAGGTGTGTATATCAAAATAGAGAGTCAAACCCTCCGAGAACATTAGAAAATGTTATAAATTCCATCTTTTTCCGAATACCATATCTTCTGTGAACCTAAACTGCAGTGCCGAGTGGATATATTCGTGTTCAGTGAAACACATTAGTATACATTTTAATGACGGTCGCCATATTAACATATATGATTAGAAAAATCATGAGTAAATCCATTCGAGAATGATACTACCCTCTGTGAGACTCGATCGGCTAGGTCAATAGCTTCTCCTATCCTGTGATTCTGAGAGACAAATCAGGTAATCCAGTAGTAAATCCATCGGAGCAGTATTGGCAATAGACGCCTTAATACGCGGTTTGAATGTTAAAGCAGAACGTCAAACCTGTGTAGAACGCTACCAATTGCTCTAAAGACAAACGTTTTACAGTAGATCCCCCGAGGAGCTATCCCGCCGTATCGAGGGTATAACTTCCTGCTTAGAGAAACACATCAGTATTCGCTTTAGTAACGGCAACTTAAATTCATGTACGAATTGGAATATCGATGTTCAAATCGCACGATACCGTCGCCATCTTCTTTGAGAATTGAACGGCTATGCCGGTAGCTACACGTATCCTATGAATCAGAGAGTCAAATCAGGTGTTCAGTGAGTAAATCTTCTGTTCAGTATGGTCATTAGGTACCCTATTACACGTTATAAATATTGCAGTACGCAGGCCAACCGTTGTAGCACGTAACATATTGGTATAGGTTCAATCTCTTCGCAGAAGGCCTTAGATTCGAGAAGCTAACCCGCTGTAAGGACAGTATTACTGCGTGCTTTGAGATGCGAGTTAGTAAGCATTTTAGTCACGAGCATAGCAATTTCATGTATGAACTGTAAATATGGAGGGTCAATCCGTTCCGGCACATTGTCACCTGCTTTGAGGATCGACCGGCTGAGTCAATAGCTACACATATCCAGTGATTCCGAGATTCAAACGAGGAATGCCGGGAAAGAGTCCGTAGAACGGTATTAGCAATAGTATTGGCAATGTATAGAGTCAAATTGATGTAGAAGGTTACCCATTGGTAGAGAGCCAAATTTTATACCAGGAGCATTACCTTCCGCGAACCTCACCCGCTGTATCGAAAGTATCACTACGCGTTCAGGAAAACAAACTAGTATACATCCTAGTGTCGCGCACCTTAACTTCAGTTATGAATAAGAAGATAATGGGTCCAAACAGTTCGAGAACGTTACCACCCTATTTGAGATTCGAAAGGGTATGTCAATTGCTTCACGTACACTGTGATTCACAGAGTCATTCCTGGTATTCCGGGAGTAAATAAGCAGAACAGTATTAGCAATAGACACATTAATTTATGGCATGAATATTAGTGTACAAGGTGAAAGCATTGTAAAACGTTCGCCATTGCTATATATTCGAACATTTTACCGAAGGCCTTAATATCCGAGAAGCTATCACGCTGTTTCGACACTGAATCTTCGTGCTCAGGGAAGCTAATTAGTATACACTTCAGTGACGCGCGCATTAATTGCATGTGTGAATTAGAAGATTGATGGTTATTCCGTTTGAGAACGGAACAACCATCTTTGGGTGTCACACTGCTACATCGATTGTTTCAAATATCCTGTGAATCCGAGAATCAAACCAGGTATTCCGGGAGCAAATACCCTGAACATTATTCACAATAGACGCCTTAATTCATGGATTCAATCGTAAAACGATGACGCATGCGCGGATATGCGGTGTCTGTTCCGTGCGGCGGCGCTTCAACTAGTCGTCCGCTCCATGGGGCTGCGCGGCACCAAATTATACAATTCAATGCTTGCGCCCTAATGCCCACTAGCACGTTAGGAGGAAACAAACTACCACTTTGACTCTTCTACGCTTCAAATACTTATTTGCACTCTTCGACCTTTGGATGGCTTCTTTCTACCTTTTTAATTGAAGTTTTATACTTTCTCCACTATTCTCCAGGATGCGCTTTGAAAAGCCGTGGAGATTGCCAAACAGGGGGAATCTACCCTTATTGGAGTTTTGGGACGAAGGGCGTTCCCATTATCTTCGCATTGTACATCTTGAGGGAGGAAAAGTCCTCTCACGCGAGGGGGTTGTGAAGAGAACCCTCTCCTAGACGGTGAAGTGCCGCTACTTTAGGCACGTAAAACATATAAATTACATGTCACCCAATCGCGGTGACTGGAGCACATCCCGTTTGTGTGGTCACTCGATATTTATGACCCCTCATTGGGGAACGTCCTCGAGTGTAGAGCAAGTGGATCACCCTCTGGCACATTGTAAGCCAAGTTCTCCGTGCCAGAGCCCAAGTTCGGTCAAGTAGGGTCTTAGCTTCTCGTGTTTCGGACCACGAGATGTTTAGAGCGGAAGTTATAGAACCCTTTCGATCGCAATAATTCTCTAGAAATACTGCGACCGATTGTCGCACACGACGAAAATAGTTCTAGGACGTAGTGTAAGTTTTATGCGTAAATCATGTTGAGTACGAGCGGCAATTTCGTCGAATCCCCGTACAACGATTTCCAGGCGCCATGGCAACTTGTATCATGCAAAGGGTCTCTTTGGCTCCGCCTTGAGTTTTGTTTCCAGGATCGCCAAAGAAAGATATATTGCCGGGCTAAGTCGTCGAGCACCATTGTGCGATAATCCTGGAATATTCCCTTTACCTTGGCAGATCGCGAGCGTAGGTGTGAGCTTGAGGTATGCGAACTTTGACCATCCTCTGGGACTTCGGCGGCCCAATTGGACGTTTTGGACCGCCTACACGTAATGAGGGAAATCAGTGATTTCTGAGGGATTGAAAACAACACAACTGACACTTCTTATATAATGTGTGACCTAGGCTGTGGGGATGATCATTGAGAGTTTAGACAGCGACACGAGGTTTACGGTGAGTTTGGCGTTGACGGCAAGGGAAGAAGACTTTAGTTAGTGTGCGTTGTGAGTATTGTGGGCAGTGCGAAGTTTCTATAAGGTACGAGGCCAATACAGTTCTGAATAGTTCCCGAGTACACATTTTTTCCAGTAAGCATAAAGATGATATAAAGTATCCTTCCTTTTAAAATGGCGGTTAACATTTTTGATTTTTAATTTTTGCCCATCTAAATATTGGATACAATGGATATGGAATTCAGTAATTCGTCTGAAGAATCTGTATCTGAACTCATGCGAAGGAGTCGACGAAATAGAATAATTTCGTCATCATCATCGGACACGGCAGCCGATATGAGTACTAGGGAGGTAGTAGTTTCGGCGTCTGGTGTAGGGGATCATGATGATGTTGCCGAATGGCGGAAAATAGCAGAAGAATTTGCATCAGAGGAAGAGTATTGAGAAGAAGAAGAACTACTGATCAAGGAGACGGACTGCGACGATCCAGTTGCATTATATAAATTATTCTTCACGGAGGAGATATTGGAGATCATCGTAGAAGGGACGAATAGGTACGCTGTTCAGTGTATAGTGCATGCAGCATATCGCAGGAGACAACATCAACAAGAATGGAACCCCATTAAAAAATGTGAATTTAATATCTTTATTGATATCTTGCTTGATATGGGTGTAGTGCAGGTACCCGAAATTCGAATATATCGGTCTAAAGCGGCGATGTATGCGAATGCGCGGATAATGAAAGCAATATTATAGTATTATAGCTATATTAAAGTATTTGCACGTTCCTGATAATGCTACGGCTAGGACCGAGTATCGGTTACACAAAATCCGAAATGTATTTGATAAAATTCGTCGTGCATTCCAAGATGCAGTAAAACCAGGTAAAAATATAGTATTTGACGAAAGCATGGTTCCGTGTAAAGGACGCCTTAGCTTTCATGAATATATACCCAGTATGCGGCACAAATACGCAATAGAACTGTACAAACTCTGCCTTCCGGACGAATATACACATAATGTGCATATTTATTCCGGAAAAAATGATACAAGAATTCTAAAAGCACAGTCCCATGATGTAGTCATGACATTGATACGAGATCTATTATTCAAGGGCCGGATTTTATTTGCCGACAGTTTCTATACATGAATTCTTTTATCCGAAGATCTTCTGACCAAAAAAAAAAAAAAAAAAAATAAAAATAATACATTTGCGGTACAGAAAAAATGAATACATAGTTTCTATCGCCACTGGAAAAGCAGGAACAGAAACGGGGCGACACTATATCCCTCGAAAAACGGAGCGGCGTGAAATGTTTAAAGTGGACCGACAAAAAGCCCCTCTGTATGTTATCCACTTCGATATCTCACAATTGCGCCATTATTCGCAGCAACCATGATAAATTGGAATCGGACTCCGTTGTTTCTAACAATAGTGCGAAGAAGGGAGTTGATATATCAGATCAAATGTGTTCCTATTATAAATGTTTACAGAAAAGGGTAAGGTGGTATAGAAAAGTTTTTATGGAGCTAATATACGGGACCTCTTTAGTAAATGCGTCGTACATCCACAAAGAGTGGCGAACCAAGCGTTATAAAATTTTTAAATTTAGAGAGAAAATTATTGATCATCTATTGAGGAGTGTTGAGAATCCCCCAAGTGAAGAGCTAATAGGAAGTAGAAGGAAAAACATTTTATAAGTTCACACGAAGGACCCGCGAGGAATATGAGGATAAGATTTAAAGAGTGCTACAAAAGCTTAACAAACTTAAATGGCACACGGAACGCCACAAATAAAGCAAAAGGTGTAGTGACCTTCTGTAGAACTTGTACTAATGTGCCGGTACTTCCGGCACTTTGTTTAAAATCTTTTAAAAAATTGCATTGGTCACATAAGTCGTTACATTTTGTCATATTTAATGTATTAATTGAGTTAAAAGCTATGTATTTTGAGTTAAATGTTTGCTTATAACGAAGAAATGATAATGTATAATGTTAAATCTATAAAATAACATTTTGTGCTACGTATTTCATGATTAACAAACGTGGCCAATCGGTGATGCACGCCGCCCCACGGATCAATCTAGCATCTGCAACCGGTGGTTCAGGCCGCAGCAGCAAACAGACAAGCATGCGCACCCGGTGAGTCAGACAGGCGTCAACGTGATAAAGTAGAGCACCAAACGGTTTGCGGGCGTTACCAATTGGTATTATGTCAAATGATTTACTGAAGACCTTACCCTCAGAATATCTAACCCGCTGTATCCAGAGTATAATTACGTGCGCAGAGAAAGAACCTATTATTCACTTCAATCACTGGCCCCTTAACTTCAAGTATAAATTAGATGATCAGGTGTCAAGCCGTACGAGATTGATACCACCTTCTGTAGGAGTTGAACGTCTATGTCAATAGCTTCACCTGTCCTGTAATTCCGAAAGTCAAAGCTAGAATTCCTGGATTAAATCTGCTGTTCTGTATTGGCTTAGTATACCGTATTTCATGGTATAAATATTAAAGCCCAAGGACAAACCTTTGAGGGACGTTACGCATTGATATAGAGCGAATCTTTATAGCGAAGGCCTTACCTTCCGCGAAGCTAACCCGCTGTATCGATTTTAAATCTACGTGTTCAGAGGAGCAAATTAATATGCATTTTTAGTTACTGGCACATTAATATCATGTCTGAATTAGAAAATCTACGGTCAAACCGCGCGAGAATGCTATAGCCTTCTATGATAATAGAAAGTCTATGTCAATACATCCATCTATCCTGTGATTTCTTGAGCCAAAGCAGGTATTCCGGGAGTAAATCCGCTGAACATTATTGGCAATAGACACATCGTTTTAGCGTATGAATTTTGATGTTCGGAGACACACCGTTGTAGAACGCTACCTACTGGTATAGGATCAAGCATTTTACCTAAGCCCTTTCCACCCGGGAAGCCTAACCCGCTGTGTCGAGAGTATAACATCGTGTCCAGTGGAACAAACTAGAATACACTTTAGTAGGCGGAAACGTTATTTTCATGTGTGTAGCGAATTATCGTGTGTCATACCATTCCATAACGTTATCACTTTCCTTGACAATCGCACATCTAAGACAATAGCTTCACCTATCCAGTGACTCCGAGAGTCACACCGAGCATATCAGGAGTAAATCTGCTGTAGAGTAATGGCAGAGGACATCGTATTTCGTACTATGTATATTAAAGTAGTGCGTCCAGCAGTTTGAGATCGATACAACTTTGTATAACGTCATACTCCATACCGGATACCTTACCTATCGAGAAAGTAAACTGCTGTATCGTGGGTATAACTTTGTGTGCAGAGAAAAATATTAGTAGGCATTTCAGC
The DNA here is from genome assembly GCF_051020765.1 of Lasioglossum baleicum. Classification (NCBI taxonomy): domain Eukaryota; kingdom Metazoa; phylum Arthropoda; class Insecta; order Hymenoptera; family Halictidae; genus Lasioglossum; species Lasioglossum baleicum. The sequence continues at coordinate 94,083 of NW_027469494.1, read as the reverse complement.
AGACGCGCAGGTCAATTTCATGTATGAATAAAAAGACCGAATGTCAACCCGTTCTAGAACGTTTCCACCTTCTTTGAGAGATGAACGGCTAAGTCAATAGCTTTACCTATACCGTGATTCCGAGAGTCAGGCCTGGTATTCAAGGAGTAAACCCGCTGAACAGTATTGCCAATAGAAATATTAATTCTCAGTATGAATATTAGAGTAGAGAGTCAAACGGTTTGAGAACGATACAAATTGGTATAACGCCATATTGTTTATGCCATACCTTACCATCTGTGGACATATCCCGTTGTATCGTGGGTATAACATCGTGTTCAGAGAAATAAATTAGTAGACATTTTAGCGACAGGCACCTTAATTTCATCTATGAATTAGATGATGGAGTATCAGACAGTCCGATAACGATATCACATTCTTCGAAAGTCGCGCAGCTAAGTCAATAGCTTCACCTATCCTCTGATTCCGAGAGTCAGACCAGGTATATCAAGAGTACATCCGCTGAACCGCAGTGGCAATGGACACCATAATTCACAGTCTGAATATTAAAGTAGAGCGTCAAGAATTTTGAGAATGTTGCCAATTTGTACAACGTCATTCTCTTTACCGAGGACCTTACATTCCGAGATACTAACCCGCCGAATCGAGTGCATAACTTCGTGTTCAGAGATACAAATAAATATACATTTTAATGAGCGGCACCTTAATTTCATGTATGAATAAGAAGATCCATAGTCAAACAGTTTGTGATAGTTACCACCATATTTGAGAGTCGAACGGCTATGTCAATAGCATCACATATCCTGTGATTCCGATTGTCAAAACAGGTATTCCAGGAACAAATTCGGTGAACAGTATTGGCACTACACAGGTTAATTCTCGGTATGAATATTAAAGCAGACCGCCATACTGTTGAGGAACATTATATAATTGTGTAGAGTCTATCTTTTAACGGAAATCCGTACATCCGGGGAACCTAACCCTCTGTATCGGGAGTTTATCTTCGTGTTCAGAGAAACTCATATGTATACATTTTAGTGACTGATACCATAATATCATGTATGAATAAGAAGATCGAGTGTCAAACATTTCGGGATCGTAACCACCTCATTTTAGACTCAACCCACTATGTCAATAGCTTCACATACCCTGTGATTCTGGTAGTCAAACCTGGTATTCCGGGAGTAAATTCGCTGAGCAGTGTTGGCAATAGTCACCTTAATTCCCCGTTTGAATGTTAAAATAGAGCGTAAAATGTCTAGGAACGATACCAATTATTATAAAGTCAAACGTTTTACTGAAATCCCTTCCCTCAGGAAGCCTATCCCGCGGTATCGATAGCATAGCTTCGTGTTTAGAGAAATACATTAGTATACAATTTAGTGACAGCAAATTCAATTCATGCATGAATTAGAATACCGATTGTCCAACCGTTCGCGGATGTTACCTCCCTCTCTGAGAGAAGGTAAGTATATTGCTTCACCTATCCTGCAATTCCGAGCGTCAAATCGGGTAATCCGGGAATAAGTCCGCTGAAGACTCTTGACAATAGACAAATTAATTCACGGCTCGAATATTACAGTTGAGCGCCCAACCAATTGCGAGCGTTGCCATTTAGCATAACGCCAAACGTTTTGACGAAGGCCACAGATTCCGCGAGCTACATCGCCTTCATAGGGAGTATATGTTCGTGCTCAGAGAAACAAATGCGCATTCCATTCAGTGACGGGCACGTAAACTTCGTGTATGAGTTACAAGTTCGCGGGTCAAACTGGTCGAGAACGATGCCACTGTCTGTCAGAGACGAACGGCTAAGTCAATAGCGTCATCTACCTCGTGAGTCCAAAGGACAAGCCAGTGATACGGTGAGTGAATCCGCTGAAAATAGTTGGCAATAGACCTTAACTCATGGTATCAGTACTAAGGTACAGAGACAAATCGATGTACATCGTTACCAATTCGGATAGAGTCAAACGGTTTACCGAAGGCCGTACCCTCCGAAGAAACTGACCCACTGTATCGAGAGTATAATCTCGTATTCAGAGGAAGAAATTAGTAATCATTTGAGTGACGGGCACCTTAGTTTCATGTATGATTTAGAAGATCACGTGTTAAACCGTTTGAGAACGGCACGAACTTCTTTGAGTGTGGAACGTCTAAATCAATAGCTTCAACTATCCTGTGATAACGAGAGTCAAACCAGTCATTGCGGGAATATATCCACTAAATTGTACAGGCAATTGACATCATAATTCACGGCATGAACATTAACGTAGAAATTCAATCTGTCGGAGATCATTATCAATTGGTATAGAGTCACTCTTTTTATCGAAGTCCTTACCTTCCGAGAACACATCTCACTGTATGGAGATAATAATTTCGTGTCCAAGGAAACAAATTAGAACGCATTTTAGTGACGTACACCTTAATTTCATGCACGAATTAGAAAAGCGACCGTCAAATCGTTCTACAACGTTACCACGTACTTCGAGAGCCATACCTCTAGATCAAAAGCTGCACCTACCCTGTTATTCCAAAGGTCAAATAAGGTACTCAGGGAGACAATCCACTGTATAGTATTGGCAGCGGACATCTTAATTCACGGTATGAATTCCAAAGCTGATCGTCTAACCGTTGAAGGATATTACGTACTCCCATGGTGTCAAACCTGTTACCGAACGCCTTCCCTTCCGTGAAGCTATCCCGCCGTATCGATAGTATAGCTTCGTGTCGAGAGAAACACATATGTATACATTTTAATATTACCATGGCTTCATGTATAAATTACAAAATCAGGAGTCAATCCGCTCGAGAACGATTCCACCTTCTTTGAGTGCCGAACCACTAAGTCAAATGCTTCACGCATCCTGTGGTTGCGACTAATAAATGATAAATAATGAAGCAGACCGTCATACCGTAGTAGAACCTAATGCTATAGAGTCAAACTCTATCCCGAAGTGTTAAGGTGCCCGTCACTAAAATGACTTCTAATTTGTATTGCTGAACACGACGTAATACCCACGATACAGCGGATTATGTTCCATGAAGGCAAGGTATCAGATAAATGGAATGTCCTTATGCCGATTGGCAATGTTCTAAAACGGTTCTACGGTCTAATTTGATGTCCATACCGTGTATTATGGTGGCTATTGTTAATACCGTTCAGCGGATTTACTCCTGGAATACACGACTTGAGTCTCGGTGTCACAAAAATATATGAAGCTATTGACTCAGCCGTTCGACATTCAAAGAAGGTGGTAAAGATCTTGAAGAGTTTGATGCTCGACCTTCTTATTCATGCAAGAGATGAAGATGCCCGTCACTAGAATGAACAGTAAATTTCTCCATTGAACACAAAGTTGTACTCTCGGTACAGCGGGTTGTGTTCACGGAAGATACGTTATTCTGTACAAACTATGACCTTATAACATTTGGTTATGCTCACCGATGATTTACCCCCCCTACTTTAATGTTCAAACCGTGAATTAAGGTGTCGGTAGCCAATACCGTTTAGCGAATTTACTCCCGTATTAACTTGTGTGGCTCTCGTAATCACAGGATACGTGAAGATATTGCCATAGCTATGCGACTCTCAGCCATGGTGGTATCGTTGTCGAACGTAGTAACTGTTGATCTTCTTATTCATATATCAAATTAAGATACCTGTCACTAAAATGTATACTGATTTAATTCTCTGAATACTACGTAGTACACTCCATATATCGGTTTACGTTATCGGAAAGGAACGCTTCCTGTAAAAAGTTTGAATCTACACAAATAGGCAATTGGCCACAACGGCTTCTCGGCCTGCTGTAATACTCGTACCTCTTATTAAGGTTTCTATTGACAATACTCTTCAGCGGATATACTCCCAGATTAGCCAGTTTGTCTTTCAGAATCACAGGGTAGTTGAAGCTATTGACGTAGCCGTTTGACACACATAAAAGGTGGTAACGGTCTCGAGCGGTTTGACACTCCATCTTTTCGTTCATGCATGAAATCAAGGCGCTCGGCACTAAAATGTATGCTAGTTCGTACCTCTGAGCACGGTGTTATACTCTCGATATAGCTGGTCAGTTTTTCGGTGGGTACGGCATTCTGCAAGAAGTTTAAACCTACAGGTAAAGGAAATGTTCTACAACAGCTTAACGGTCTGCTTGAATATTCAAACCGCGAATTGAGGTGTCTGTTGCCAATACTGCACAGCGCATTTACTCCCGGAAGGTCTGGTTTGGCTTTGACTATCACAGGACATGTGATGCTATTGAAATAGCCGTTCGAATCTCAAAGAAGGTGGGAACGACCTCGAACTGTTTGACCCTCGATCTTGTAACTCATAAATGAAGATAAGGTGCCCACCACTGAAATGAATACTAATTTCGTTCTCTGAACGCGACGTTATACTCTCGATACGGCGAGATAACTTGTCGGACGGTAAGACCTTCGGTAAAACGTCTGGCTTATAGCAATAGGTAACGTTCTCCAACGGTTTGATGTTCCACATTACCATTCCAACCGTGAATTAAGGTGTCTATTGGCAATAGCCTTCCAGAAAGTTGCCACCTTCTTTGAGAGTCGAACGGCTACGTCAAAAGCTGCACCAATTCTTGTGACTCCGAGATTCAAGCGTGGCATTCCAGGATTAAATCCGCTGAACATTATTGACAATAGACATCTTAATTCACGGTATGAATATTAAAGTATATCGTGAAGCCGTTCCTGAACGTTACCAATTAGCATAACGACATACTATATACCTTACACCCTTACCTACAGAGATCGTAATGCGTTGTATCGAGGGCAAAACTTCGAGTTCAGCGCAACAAATTAGAAGACATTTTAGTGACGGGCACCTTAATCTCGTGGACGAATAAGGAGATCGCGAGTCAAACCGTTTGAGAACGTTGCCACCCTCCTTGAGAGTCGAACGGCTAAGTCAATAGCATCACCTATCCTGTGATTCCGATAGACGAACCACGTATACCGCGAGTATATCCGCTGGTCTGAATTTGCAATTGACACTCTAATTCAGGCTTTCAATACTAATATACACAGTCAAACTGTTGTAGAACGTTACCGTCTTCTTCGAGAGACGAACGGCGAAGTCAATAGCTTCACCCCACCTGTGATATCTAGAGCTAAACCAGGTATTCCTTTAGTCAATCCGCTGAACATTACTTGCAATAGACACCTTAATTCAATGTATGAATATTAAAGTAAAGAGTCAAACCGTCGGAGAAAATTACTTCTTCGTACGAAGCCATTGTTCTGACCGAATACATTACCCTAAGAGAATCTAACACTTTGTAGCCAGTGTCTAACTTATTGTTCACGGAAACAAATTAGTAGACATTTTCGGGGACGTGACCACATGTTTGTGTATATATATCAGCATCGAGATTTAAAGCGTTCGAGAACGTTACCACCTTCCTTGAGATTTTTTCGGCTATGTCAATAGCTTCACCTGCCATGTGATTGAGAAAGTCGAACCGGGTAATCTGGGAGTAAATTCGCCGAAAAGTATTGGCAATATACTGCATAATTCCCGTTATGAATGCTAAAGCAGATCGCGAAACCGTTGAAGAACGTTATATGCTCGCATAGCGTCAAACCTGATATCGAAACACTTCCATTCGGAGAAGCTATCCCGCCGTATCGAGAAAATAACATCGTATTCAGAGAAACACATTTGTACACATTTTTGAGACGGACACCATAATTTCGTACATGAATTGGAAGATCGATTGTCAAACCGGTCCAGAGCTATACAACACGTTCGCTGAGAGTCGAACGGCTAAGTCGATAGCTTGACCCATCCTGTGATTCCGAGAGACAAACGCAGTATTCCTCGAGTAAATCCGCTAAACATTTTTGCAATATACGCCTTTATTCACGGTATGAATATTGAAGAAAAAACTCCATCCGACGGAGAAATTTACCTATTCGTATATTGTCAGTATTCTTATCGAATACCTTGCCATAGGAAAACGTAAGCCGCTGTAGCGAGTGCCTTACTTTTGCTGCCGTACAGCACATTTTCGCGTATAAATATCAAAATCGAGAGTCAAACCGTTGGACAAAGGTACCACCACCTTTGGGAGTCGAAATGCTAAGGCAATATCTCCACCAATACTGTGAATCCGAGAGTCAAACCAGGTAATCCGAGTGTAAATCCACAGAAGAGGATTGGCAATTGATACCTTAATTCGCGCATTGTCTATTAAAGTTGAGCGTCACACCGTATGAGAACATTAAATTTGCTACAAAATCAAACGTATTACCGCATCCCATACCTAGCCCGCCGCATCGAGAGTATAGCTTCATCTTTAGGGCACAAAATTAGTGTTCAATTTAGTGACGGGGCCCTTTATGTCATATATGAATTAGAATATCGAGGGTCCAAACAGCACGAGAAAGTTACCTCCCACTTTGATATTCGAAAGGCTATGTCAATAGCTTCACCTGTCCTGTGATTCCGATAGACATACCTGGTATTACGGGAGTAAATCCGCAGAACAGAATTAGCGATAGATACCTTACTCCACAGTTCGAATATTAAAACAGAGAGTTGACAGTTTAAGAACGTTCTCAGTTTCTATAAAGGCAAACGATTTATCGAAAACCTTGCCGTCCGAGAAGACAACCCGCCGAATCGAGAGTAGAACTTCGTGTTTAATGAAACACATTGTTATACATTTTAGTGACACCACCTTAAATTCATGTATGAATTAGAATATCGATCGACAAACCGATGGAGAACGATACCACCCTCTTTAACGGCCGAACGGCTATGTCTATAGCTTCAGCTATCCTGTGATTCAGAGAGTCACAGGAGGTATTCCGGGATTAATTAAACCGAACAGTATTAGCAATAGACAACATATATCACGGCATGAATATTAATGTGGGGATTCCAACTGTTGGAGAACATTACCAATTGGAATAAAGTCATTCCTTTGACCCAGTTTCAAACCTTCCCAGAACCGAACCCGCTGCAGCCATTGTGCTCCTTAGTTTTCACGAGATCCAATTATTACACATTTTAGAAGACGGTTCCATTATTTTCATGCATGTATAGATATATCGAGGGCTATGCTTTTGAGAACGTCGCCACCATCTTTGAGTGTGGCACAGCTACTTCAATACCTTCAACTATCCTGTGATGCAGATAGTCAATGCAGGCATTCTAGGAGTACATCCGCTCTACTGAATTTGCAATAGACACCTAAATTCACAGTTTGAATATTAAAGTGGAGCGACAAACCGTCGGAGGTCATAACCAATTCGTATAAAGTAATTCATTTCAGCGAATACCTTACCTGCCGGGAATGTTAACACGCTGTAAGGAGTGTCTTTCTCTTTGTTGGCGGAAACAAATTAGTGGACATTTCAGCATTCGGACTCCGTATTTTCATGCACGAATAGCAAAACCGAAAATCAAACCGTTTGAGATCGTTATCACCTTATTTGAGAACAGAACTGCTGAGTCTATGGCATCACCCAACACTGTTATGCCGAGTTACAAACCAGGCATTCCGGGAGAAATCAGCTGCTCAGTATGGACATTAGACACACTATTTCACGGTGTAAATATTAGAGTACAGGGTCAATCCTTTGTAGAACGTCACATATTGGTATAGTGTCAAACTTTTCCGCCGGCCTTACCTTCCGAAATGTTAACCCGCTGTATCGTGAGTATAACATCGTGTTCAATGGAACATATTCCAATACGTTTTAATTACGGGCTCCATAACTCCATGTATGGGTTACAAGATCGATTGTCAAGACGCATGAGAACGCTGTCACCTTCTCTGGGAGATGAACGGCTATGTGAACAGCTTGACCTTCCCTGAGATTCCCAGACTCAAACCAGGTATTCCTGTAATAAATCAGCTGAACAGTATCGGCAATAGACACCACAGTTTACTGTTTGAATATTAAAGTAGAGCGTCAAATCGATTGTGAACGTTACCAATTGCTACAAAGTCGAACGCTTTACCGAAGTCCTTACCCACAGAAATACTAACCTGCTTTATCTAGAATATAACATTCTGCTCAGAAGGAAGAATTAGTATGCATTTTACTGACGAAAACAATAATTTCAGGCATGGATATACTGTTCGAGAACGCTACCACCTTCTTTAAGATTCGTACGGCTAAGTCAATAGCTTCAAATATCCCGTGATTCCAAAGGTCAAACCAGATAATCCGGAACTAAACGCGTTGCACGGTATTGCCAATAGACACCTTGGTTCACGGTTTGAATATTACAGTAGTGCGTAAAATCAGTTCAGAACGTTACCAACTTGTACCGAGTCTAACCTTTTACCGAACGCCTTACCTGCTGTAAATCTATCCTGCAGTATCGTGAGTATGACTTCATGGGCAGAGGATCAAATTATTGTAAATTTTAGTGACGGTCATCTTAATTTCATGTATGTATTAGGAGATCGAGTACCAAACCGTTCGAGAACATTGCTGCCTTCATTGGGAGTCGAAAGGATAAGCCAATAGCTTCAACTATCCTTTGAATCCGTAAGTCAAACCAGATATCCCAGTTGTAAATTCGCTGCATAGTATTGGCAATAAACACCATAATTTACGGTTTGAGTATCAAAGCATGTCGTTATGCCGTTGCAGAACATTACTTATTGGAGTAGAGTCAATCTTCTTTCGGAAAGCCTTACATTCGGAGAACCTAACCCTCTGTATCGGGTGTTTATATTCATGATCAGAGAAACTCATTTGTACACGTTGTAGTGACTGGCGCCATAATCTCATGTATGAATTAGATGATCGATTGTCAATCCTTTCGGGAATGTTACCACCTCATTTGCGACTCGACCCGCACAGTTAATAGCATCATATACCGTGTGATTCCGATAGTCAAACAGGTATTCCAGGAGCAAATCCGCTGAAAATTATTGTCAATTGACACGTTAATTCACGGTTTGAATATTAAAGCAGACCGTCATTCCGTTGGAGAACGTTACCACCTCCTGCGAGAGCCGAACGCCAAAGCCAATATTTTCACCTATCTGGTCGAGGCCAACCAGATATTACGTGAGTAAACCCGCTGAACTGTATTAGCAATAGGCACCATAATTCACGGTATGAATAATAATGTGGTGCGTCAAACCGTTTGAGAACGTCACCAATTGGTATAACGTCATACTCCTTGCCCGATACATTACCCTCAGAAGAACTAACCCGCTGTATCGAGGGCATAACATCATGTTAAGTGGGATGAATTAGCATTCGTTTTAGCGACGAGCACATAAATTTCAGGTATGAATTAGACGGATGATGATCAAACCGCTTGAGACCGTTACTACATTCTATGAGATGCGATCGGCTAAGTCAGTAGCAACAGGCATACTGTGTTTCTGAGAGTCATACCAGTTATTCCTGGAGTAAATGCGCTGAAGAGTGTTGGCAATGTACAGTTTGAATATTAAAATAGATATAATGTCATTGATAAATGCCAATTGATATAATGTCTAACGTTTTACACACGACGTTACATTCCGCGAACGTCTCCCGCTACATCGACAGTATAACTTCGCGTTCAGAGAAAGGAATTAGTATAGATTTCAGTGACGGGCACCTTAACCTCATGTATGTATTTGAAGATCGAGTATCATGCAGTTCTGTAACGTTGTCACCATCTTCGAGAATCGAACGGCTAAGTCAATAGCTACACCTCTCCTGTGATTCCGAGAGTCAAACCACATATTCCTGGAGTAAATCCGCTGAAGTATATTGGCAATAGACACCTGAATTTACAGTATTAATATTAAGGTAAAACGACAAACCGTTTGAGAGCGTTACCAAATGCTATACAGTCAAACGTTTTACCGCTGACCTTACCCTCCGAATGACTAACCCGCAGTATCGACGGTATATAATAGAGTTCAGCCAGACGAACTAGTATACGTTTTAGCGACGAGTACATCAATTTCATGTGAGTGTTAAAAGACCGAGGGTTAAACAGATCGAGTCCGTTACCATATCCGGTGCATCAGAGAGGAATAGCAGGTATTAGTGGAGTAAATCCGTTGATCAGCAATTGCAATAGACACATTAATACACGGCTTGAATAATAAAGCAGACCGTCAGACCGTTGTAGATCGCTACCAATTCCTATAAAGACAAATGTTTTACAGAAGACCTTACCCTTTAAAAAATTGACACGCCGTATCGAGTGTATAGGATCGTGTTCAGTGGGACAAAGTAGTATAAGTTTTAGCGACAACCACATCAATTTCATGTATGAATTAGAATATCGACTGTCAAGCATTTCTAGACCGTTACTACCGTCTATTGAATTCGGAAGGATAGGTAAATCGCTTCAGATGCCCAGTAAGTCCGAGTGTCATATTATGTGTTCGTGGCGTAAAACCACAGATCAATATTGGCAATAGTCCCCTTAATTCATCGTTTGAATATTAAAGGAGAGCTTCAAACCGTTTGAGAATGTTACCAATTTCTGCAAAGTCAAAGGTTCTACCGAAGACCTTACCCTTCAAAAAGCTAACCCGCTGTATCGAGGGCACACCATCGTGTTCAGTGGGATGAATTAGCATTCGTTTTAGCGACGAGCACATTAATTTCATGCATGAATTAGACAGACGATGGCCAAACGGCTTGAGACCGTTAGTACATTCTATGACATTCGAAAGGCTAAATTGGTAGCGTCAGGCATATTGCGATTCCGAGAGTCATACCAGTTATTCCAGTAGTAAATCGGCTGAAGTTGTAGTACGATACCTATTGGTATATAGTTTTACATTTTACAGGAGGCCTTACATCCGAGAAATGGTCCGGCTGTATCGAGAGTATGAATTCGTGATCAGAGATACAAATATGCATACGTTTTAGTGACGTGCACATTAACTTGATGTATGAATTAGAAGATCGTGTGCTAAACAGTGTGTGAACGTTACCACCTTATTGAAGAGTCAATAGCATCACCTAAACTTGTAACTCCGAAAGTCAGACCAGGTATTCCAGGAGTAAATCCGCTGAACAGTATTGGCAATAGACACCATAATTTACGGCATGATTATAAAGGTTGAGAGACAATCCGTCGGAGAACATTACTAATTGGTACAAAGTCATTCCTTTTACGGAGTACCTTGCCTACAGAGGATCAAACCCGCTGCAGGCAGTGTCTCGCTTAGTGGTCACGCAAACAAGTTCGTAAACCATTTAGCAGATGGACACCATAGATACATGTAAGGGCAGCAAAGTCGAGGGTAAAACAGTTCGGGAGCGTTACCACTATAGTTGAGAATCGATCGCATTAGTTAATAGATGCACGTATCCTATGACTACGGCAGTGATACTAGGTAGTCCAAGCGTAAGTCCGCAGAAAAGTATTGGCATTAGACACCGTAATTAATGGTTTTAATGTTAAAGTAGAGTGTCCCTCCATTTGAAAACGTTACCAATGGGTATGCAGTGAAACGTCATATTGAAGTCCTTAACTCCCGAACGTTTAATCCACTGTACCGAGAGTATAACATCGTGTTCCGAGGAACAAGCGACTATACTTTATAGAGAGGGGCACCTTAATTTAATGTACGAATTAGAAGATCGAGGGTCAAGCCGTTCGAGAACGATGTCACCTTCCTTGAGAATTGAACGGCTAAGTCGATAGATCCACCTACTCTGCGATTCCGGGTGTCAATCCAATTATTCCGGCAGTAAATATTTTACGCTATAGATATTAAAGTACGGAGTTAAACCGTTATACAACTGTACCAATTCATGTAGGGTCTATTTTTTCACTGAAACATTATTTTTATCTATGAATAAAATAATCGAAAGTTAAATATTTCGATAACGATCCCTCCTTCCTTACGTGAGGAACGGCTATGTCAATAGCTTCACCATTCCTGTGACTCCGAAAGACAGACCAGGTATTCCGGGAGTAAATCTGCTGAAGAACATTGGCAATAGGTGCCTTCATTCACGGAATGAATATGAAGGTTGAGCGTCAGACGGTTATAGAGCTTAATATTTTAGTTTATAGTCAAACCTTTTACCGAAGGCCATACCTTCCGAGAAGCCCAACCCGCTGCAGCAAATGTCTTGCTCAGTGATTAAGTTAGCAAATTAGTAACATTTACTCCTGAATTACATGGTTTGCCTCTTCTAATATTGAAATACGTCAAGCTATGGACTTTGCCGTTCGTCTCTCAAGAAAGTGGTAACGTTCTCGAACGGTTTGATGCTCGACCTTATAAATAATGCATGAAATTATGTTGCCCATCATTAAAATGTACACCAATGTGTTTCTCTGAACACAAATTTATACTCTCGATACGGAGGTTTACATTTTCGGCAGGTATGGCTTTCGGTAAACGGTTTAACTATATACAAATAGGTAAGGCTCTAAAACGGTATATGGGTCTGCTTTAATATTCATTCTGAGAATTAAGGAGTCTATTGCCAATACGGTACGGGCCACTTACTCCCAAAGTGCCTATTTTGACTCTCGGGATCCTACAATACGAGCAGCTGTTAACTTAGCCGTTCGAATCCGAAAGAATGTGGTAACGTTTTAGAACAGTTTGACTCTCGATTTTGCTATTCCGACACGAAAATAAGGTCTCCCTCAGCTATAGTGACTACTATTTTGTTTCCGTGATCACTAAGCAAGACGCTCGCTAGTTCGGTGTTCGTTCTAGTTCGATAAGTTATTCGATTAAAGGTTTGACTTTATACCAGTTGGTAACGTACTCGAAAGATTTGACGATCAACTTTAATATCCATATAATGAATTAGTGTGCCTATTGCCAATACTGTGCAACGAATTTTCTACCGGAATACCTTGTTTAACTTTCGCAATCATATAATATGTGTAGCTATTGAATTAGCCGTTCGATCCTCAAAGAAGGTGGTAACGTCCTGGAACGGTTTGACCCTCCATCTTTGTACTTCATACACGAAATTAGTGTGCCCGTGACTAACATTCCTACTAATTCGTCCCAATGAAAACCATGTTATACTCTATACACAGCGGGCAATGTTCTCTGAAGGTATGGTAATTGGTAAAACATTTGGCTTTATACCAGTTGATGACATTCTCAAACAGTTTCACGCTGTACATTATTAATCTATCCGTGAAGTAAGGTATTCATTGTCAATAGTGTATGGTGGATAGACCCCCGGAATACCTGGTCTGTCTATCGGAATGAGAAGATAGGTGAAGCTATTGACTTAGCTGTAGGACTCTCAAAGAAGGTTCTTGAAGTGTTTGACCCTCAATCTTATAATTCATGCATGAAGCATAGGTGTCTGTCACTGAAATGAAGGCTTATTTCCTCATCTGAAGACGAGGTTATACTCTAAGCGAACGGCTGAGGTTCGCGGAAGGTAAGCCATTCGGAAAATGGTTATATTTTATAGCAATTGGTAACGTTCTCAAACGTTTTGACGCTCTATTTTAATATTCAAACTGTGAATTAAGGGATCTATTGCCCATTGTGTACAGCGCATTTACTCCGGAATATGTCGCTCGACTCTCTGAATCACAGGATGTATGAAGCTATTGACATAGCCGTTTAAATCATGAAGAAGGTGATAATATTCTCGAACGGTTTAACACTCGAGCTTCTGGTTCATAAATGAAATTAAGGTGGTGGACAGTAAAATGTACACTAATTCGTCCCTGTGAACACGGTGTCATACTCTCGATACTGCGGGTAATTTTTTCGGAGGGCAAGTCATTCTGTATGAAGTTTTACACTACACCAAGATGTAATGATACTACGGCTTGACGGCCTGCGTTTATATTCAAACCGTGTATTGGGGAGTCTATTGCCAATAGTGTATAGCGCATTTACTACCGGAATATCTGGTTTGACTTTCGGAATTTCAGGATATGTGAAGCTATTTACATAGCCGTTCGTCTCTAACAGCAGGTGGTAACGTTCTCCATCGGTTTGACTGACGTTCTTGTAATTCGTACATCAATTTAAGGTGCCCGTGACTGAAATGCCTACCAATTAGCTTCTTTGAACACGAAGTTATACTCTCGATACAGCGGGTTATCTTCTCGAAGGAAAGGCTTTCAGTGAAAAGTTTGAATTTTTACCAATAGGTAATGTGCTACAGCAATTTGACTGTGTACATTATTATTTATACCGTCACATGGGATGTCTAATTACCATACTGAACAGCAGAATTACTCGAGGAATACATGGTTTGACTCTCGGAGACCTTCGATTCGCGAAGTAGGTGGTAACGATCTCGAACGGTTTGACACTCGATCTTCGATTTCAGATATGCAATTAAGGGTGCCGCCACTAATATGCATACTAATGTGTTGCTCTGAGAACGAAGCCATAATCTGGATACAGCGGGTTAGGTTTCGGAAGGTAAGGCCTTCCACAAAGGGGATGAGTTCGTACCAATATGTAACGTTCTCCGACGATTCGATACTGTACTTCAATATTCCCACAGTGAACTAAGGTGTCTTTTGCCAATACTGATCAGCGCACTTACTCCAGGACTACCTGGTTTGAATATCGGAATCACAGGATCGGTTATGCTATTGACGTAGCTGTGCGACTAGCAACATTCCGTGACCACTGAGCAAAACACTCCCTACAGCGGGATAAGCTTCTCGGAAGTTCAGGTCGACTGTAAAAAGATTGACTCTATACGAATAGGTAATGTTCTACACGGTTTGACACTATACATTGATACTCATACCGTAAAGTAAGGTGACAATAGCCAAAGCTCTTCAGCAGACTACCTCCTGGAATTCCAAATTTGACTCTCGGAGTGACAGGATAGGTAAAGCTACAGTCGTAGCTGTGCGACGCTCAATGAAGGTGGTATCGTTCTGGAAGCGTTTTCCTCGCGACCTTCTTGTTCATACATGTAATTAAGGAGCCCTCCACTAAAATTTATAGCAATATCTTCCACTAAACACGATGTTATACTCTCGGTACAGCGGGTTAGGTTCACCGCAGGTAAGGCTTTTGGTAATAGGTTTGACTCGATACAAATTGGTAACATTCTCAAACGAATTGATGCTCCACTTTATCGTGCAAGCCGTGAATTAACGTGTCTATTGCCAATACTGTACATTCGTGTAACCCTACACGAATTGGTAATGTTCTACAACGGTTTGACTGCCTGCTTTGATATTCAAACCGTGAATTAAAATGTCTGTTGCGAATACTGTACTGCGGCTTTAATCCCAGACTACCTGGTTTGTCCTCCAGAATCACAGGATAGGTGAAGCTACTGACCTAGCCGTTCGACACTCAGAGAGGGTGGTAATGTTCTCGATCGGTTTGACCATCGATATTCTAATTCGTACATGAAATGTACAGTGCCGACACTAAAATGTATACTAATTATTTTTCTGACCGCGGAATTATACTCCAGATACAGCGGGTTATCTTCTGGGGCGGTAAAGCTTTCGGTAAAATGTTTGACTTTGTGGAAATTGGTAACGATCGCAAACGGTTTTACCCACCACTTTAATATTCATATATACGTTATAGACTTAGCCGTTCAACCTTCAAAGATGGTGGTAACTTTCGCACACTCGATCTTCCGTTTTATACATGAAATTAAGGTGACCGTCACTAAGATGTATGCTAATTGGTTCCTATGAACACGCTGCTGTACTCTCGATACAGAGGGCTAGGTTTCCGGAGGGTAAGTTCATCGGTGAAACAGTTGAATCTATACCAATTGGTGATGTTCTCCAACGGTTTGGCGCTCGATCCTCTTATTCATACCTGAAGTTAAGGTGCCCGCCACTAGAATATAAACTAATTTGTAACTCTGATCGCGAAGCTATACTCTCGATGCTGCGGGTTAGTTTTTCGGAGGGAAAGGTCGTCGCCAAATCGATTGACATTATACCAATTGGTAACGCTCTAAAACAGTTTGATGCTCTATATTAATGTTCAAACTGCAAAATAAGGTGTCTACTCGCAATTCTGTATAGAAGACTAATTTCTCGGTTTTCCTGGGTTGGCTTTCGGAATCACGGGATAGGTGAAGTTATTCACTTGGCCGTTCCACTCGCAAAGGGGGCGGTATCGTTCATGATCAGTCTGTGTCTCGATCTTCAAATCCATACACGAAATTAAGATGCCCGTCACTAAAATGCCTACTAATTTGCTTCTCGGAACACGAAGTAATACCCTCAATATAGCGGGCACGCATCTCGGAAGGAATGGCCTGCGGTAAAAAATTAGACTGTATATGAATGGGTAAAGTTCTACAATGGCTTGATCTCCTGCTTTAATATTCGAACAGTGAGCGATGTTACGGCAGATCGAGCAACACTACTGTATGGTCTCCGTTAATTTCTTAAGACATGATTTTGAACCGCAAGCAAGTCTTTCTCATTTTTATATTTATATACAAATACTGCAATTTAATGCTATGGTGATTACAATTTTTATCCAAATTGTCTATTGTTAGTTGAAAAAATTGTATTTCTGAATACAAGTGACTTTGGAACTGGATCAGTGCACGTTTATGACATTATTTTGTTAAACTTATTGTAATTTTACATGATTGTCTGCATACGTACCTACGCATCCAGAGCGATACGCCGGGAGCGGGCAAGTAGTTGCCTACGGTGGATAGGCGCGAGGCTACTATATGCTATTGGTTAACTTCTTTTGCCTTGATATTGTACCGTATGCACTCCTTCGATGTTTCCTATTTATTTCGACATACTGTAATTTACTGTTATAATATTTTTGATTCCTTTTAAAATTTCAAATTTTTAACATCAAAAATTGTATTTTATAGGAATAGTGTCTTTGGAAATAGTTGATTTCACGTTTATGAAAATATTTCGATAAATTTGTTGTTATTTTATGTGATAGTCTGTAAATGTACTTACGTTTCCGCAGTGGCACGGCTGGACTGGTCTTGTAGGTGCGTACGGCAGATAGGAGCGGCATATTAGATGACTTTTGTTAATTTCTGTAACCATGATTTTAGTCCGTATGAATTTTTTACCAATTTTTTTATTTATTTATACATTCTGTTATTTACTGTAAAGATATTTTCAATTTTCTTCAAAATTTGCAATTCTCATTTTAAGAAATTGTATGTCTTAGTAAAAGTGTCTTTGGAATGAATTGTATGTACGTTTATGACAATATTTTGTTAAATTCTTTCTATTTCATATGGTACATTGTATTTGTACCTACGCATCGGGCGCGGTACGGTTGTAGTGGTCTTGTAGTTAGGTACGGCATATTGAAGCAGCATACTGGATTGTCCTCGTTAATTTCTGTAACTCATGACTTTAAACTGTATGCATTCTTTCCCAATTTGTCCATTTATTTTATACCTTCTTTAATTTACTCTAATGATATTTTCGATTTCATTTTTATAATTTTCAATTTCTATTTTAAGAAATTGTATTTCCTGGTAAAACTGCCTTTGGAGACAGGCGAGTGTACGCTTATTGCATTATTTTGTATAACTAATTTTTGTTGTGTATGATTGTCTGCATACGTACCTAAGCTGACGGAACAACACGACTGGAGTGCACTTGCAGTCGCGTACGGCAGATCGGTGCGGCATACTGGATGGTCTTCGTTTTTCGTGTAACAATGGTATTGAAACCAATACATTTTTCCTACGTTTTCCATTTATTTATTCGTTCTGTATTTTACTATTATGCAATTTTCTATTTCCTTCGAAATTATCAATCTTTATTTTTAAAAAATTGTATTTCACAGCAAAAGTGACTTTGGAGTTTGTTCTGTGTACGTTTATGACAATATTTTGTTATGTTCCTGGGTATTTTATAGGATTGCCTCTATACGTATCTGCTTTACCGGTGCGGCACGGATGCTGTAACCATATAGTAGCGTTTATTAGATCAGTGCCTCACAGCTGTATGGTCCTTGGATGTATTTTTAAACTTAATATTGTACAACATGAATTCTTGCATAGTCATGCATTAAATTTCATATGCTGTAATTCAGTGTTATGGCATGCTCGATTTATCGTAATTATAATTTTTTGTCTAGAGATTTGTAATCCTTGGTATACGTGTCTATGGAAATAGTTGAGTGTACATATATGAAAATTTTCAGTCAAGGTTGTTGTTACATTATATGATTGTCTATATGCGTACCTACGCTGTTTGCGCGACACGACTGGCGAGATCTTGCAGTTGCGTACGACAGGAAGGTGCGACACTACTGGCGTGTCTTCAATAATGTTTTTGACCTTGATAATGTCCAGGAAGTATTTTTTCCCAGTCTTTCATTTATTTGTACAACCTGTAAGTTACTGCTGTAATATTTTCACTTCTCCTAAAGAATACAATTTCAGAGATAAAGAATTGGAGGGTATGAATAGATTCGGAAATATCATAACAGTAGATCACAGAGTGTAGTAATAAATTGTGAATATCGAATGAATGTATTCGGCACAATATCAAGATTATAGAAATTAACGAAGATAATACAGTAGTGACGGTCCGATATGCCGAACGCACCTGCAAGACCATAACTGGCGCGTCGTTCCGGAGGCGTATGTACGTATGGAGACATTTATGTAAAGTATAAATAAATTTCATCATATTATTGGCATAAACGTACTCTCGACTAATTCCAAAGACACTCACTGATAAATACAATCTTTTAAACCAAAAATTGAAAATTTGGGAATGAATTGGAGATATCATAACAGTGAATTACAGTATGTAGACATAAACAGAATACAGAGAAATAATGCACACTGTACAATATCAAGGTCAAAGAAATTATCAAAGCCCATACAGCACTGTCACTCCGTTATTCCGAACGCAACTGCAAGAGAGCTCCACCCGTGTCGCTCCGGAAGCGTAGGTACGTACACGCAAAATCGTTTAAAATAACAACAAATATAGTAAACTGATGACATAAACGTATACTCTACTAATTCAGAGGAGACTTTTCATAAAATGTACAATAATTGATATTAAAAATTGGGAATTTTGGAAATGTTCGTAAGTATTAAAACAATAAATTACAGTATATGTAAATAAATGGAAGAATGCGAAGGAATGCATACGGTAGTATATCATGGTTAAAGAAACTAACGTAGTCAAAAATTGAAAACTTTGGAAGAAATCGGAAATATCATAAGAGTGAACTACAGCTCGCATAAATAAACAGGCAATGGGGAAAATGCATACGGTACAAAACCAAGGCGAAAGAAATTAACAAAGACCATGCGGTAGTGTCGTTCCGAAATACCGTACGTAACTACATGTACAATCCGATCGTGTCGATCCTGTGCGCTGCTATGCGTACGGTCAAGTACCGTATCCCGACAATCCGATATAACGTCACCACCTACTATCCCACTCCAGTCGCGTCGCTCCGGGAGAGAAGGAACATAGAGAAACATTCACACAATGTAACAACAAATTATACAAGGTATGGTCATAAACGTACACTCAAATAATTCCAAAGGCGCTCTTTAAAAAAAAAAAATACAGTTTTTGAAATTAGTAAATGAAAATTCAGACAAAATCGAAGAAATCACAGCAATATATTGCAGTATCTATCAATAAATAGAAAACTGGTACAGAATGCATATGGTACAAAATCATGGTTAAGGAATTAACAGAAACCATACAGTAATGCCACTTCGAGCTGCCGTGTACAACTACAAGACCTCGACAGTCGTCTTGCACCGGATGGGTTGGTACGAATACAGGCAATAGTATAAAATAACAACAAGCATGACAAAATACTGTAACAATCGTAGGCTCAACCAATTCGAAAGGAACATTTCAAAGAGATACAATTTTCCAAAATAAAAAGTGAGAATTTTGAAATGTATCGAAAGTATCATAATATTAAATTACAGTATGTATAAATAGATTGAAAACTGGGAAAAAATGCTTGAGGCACAATATCAAGGCAATAGAAATTACCGACGACCATTGAGTAGTGTCGTTCCCGTCTACGGAACGCAACTACGAGACGACTCCAGTCGTGTCGTGCCGGCAGCCAAGGTACATATGGAGATAATCATATAAAATAAAAAGGGACATCTCAAATTATTGTCACAAACGTATGCTCAACTAATTCCAAAGGCACTTTTCATGTACGCTACAATTTCTGAAATTGAAAATTTGAAATTTTGAAAAAAATCTAAAATATCGCAATAGTAAAATACAGTATGTTCACATTAACAGATAACAGAGATGGAATGCAAACGATAAAATAACAAGGTCAAACAAATTAACAGAGACCTAACGGCACTATCGCGCCGATCTAGCGAACACAACTACAAAACCAATCTAGCAATGTCGCACAGGACGCGTCGGTATGCATATAGGCAATCATATAATGTATCATCAAACTTGACACAAAATTGTCATATATGAACACTCAACTGTTTCCAAAGACACGTTTACTAGGAATTACAAATCCCAAAACTAAAATTTATAGTTATGACAAATCGAACATACCATAACAGTGAGTTACAGCATATGAAATTTAATGCATGACTACGAAAGAATTAACACTGTACAATGTTAAGATAAATAATATATACAAAGGCCATACAGCAGTGGCGCACCGATCTAATGATCGCTACTACAAGACCACAGGAGCCGCACTTTTCTGGAGAAGCAGATACGTATAGAGACAATCCTATAAAATGCCCAAGAACTTAATAAAATATTGTCATAAACGTACACACAAATAATTCCAAAGACACTTTCCTTAAGAAATACAATTTTTCGCGACCAGAAATCGAAAATTTTGAAAAAAAAATTGAGAATATCAAAACAGTTAGTTACTATATAGCAGCGTCGTTCCGATCATGTGAAAGCAACTACAACATAATTCCAGTCGTGTCGTACGGGAAGTCTATGTGCGTATAGAGACAATACTATAAAGTAACAATCAATTTACCAACATATTGTCATAAACAATCATTCTACTAATTCGATGGCACTTGACCTAAAGGATGCAATTATTAAATCAAAAAGTTTGAACTCTTGAAAAAAAATGGGAAATATCATTACTCTGAATTACAGTATGGATAAGAAAATGGAAAACTGGGGTGAATGACAACGGTACATAATCAAGTTTACAGAAGTAAACGAGGGTCTTCCTGCATGCCGCGACGATCTGCCTTTCGCAACTGCAAGACCACTCCAGTCGTGTCGCACAGGAAGCGCAGGTACGTATACAGACAACCGTATAAGACAACAGTAAGTTTAACAAAATAATGTCACAAACGTACACTCAACTAATTAGAAAGACACTTTTACTAGGAAATACGTTTTTTGTATTTAAAAACCGGAAATTAGGAGAAAAAATCGAAAGAATCGTTACAGACAATTGCAATATGTATAACATGAGGGTAGACTGCGAAGAAATGCATAGGGTACAAAATGAAGGATGAAGGAATTAACCATGGCTATCCATAGTGCCGCTCCGATGTACCAAAGGCAACTGTACGACCACTCCTGTCGTGTCGCTCGGGTAGCGTGGATACGGATTACAGACATTTGTATAATATACCAGTATGTTTGAGAAAATATTGCCATAAAAGTATAATGTACTAATTCCAATGACACTTTTCCTAAAAACTATATTTATTCATATTAAAAACTGGTAATTATGAGAAAAATCGAAAATACCGTAACTGTTAACTTTTGTTAATTTTTTGTTAAATTTTGAACAAAATTGAAAATATCGCAACAATAAGTTGCAGCATGCATAAATAAATGGAATACTGCCAAATGTACAATCTCAAGACTAATGAAATTAATCTAGACCATCCAGTAGTGCCGCTCCAATCTGCTCTACGCAACAGCAATACGTCGCCAGTCGTCTCGCTCCGGCATCGCTGTTACGTATACAGACCATGAGAAAATAACGTAAGGCATAACAAACTATTATCGTAAACGTACACTTAACTAATTCCAAAGAAAGATTTCCTAAGAAATACAATTTTTTAAATTAAAATTGGAAATTATGAAAAAAGTCGAAAAATCACAACAGTAAATTGCAGTATGTAGAAGTAAATAGAAAGTTGCGAAAGATTGCATGCGGTACAATATTATGGTTGAATAGGTTAACGCAGATAATGCAGTATGCCGCATCGATCTGGCGTTCGCAACTAGAAGACCACTTCAGCCGTGTCGCTACAGCACCAAAGGTACGTATAGAGACAACCGTGTGAAATGACAAAAGGCTTAACAAGATATTGTCATAAACATAAACTCAACAAATTCAATTGGCGCGTATACTAAGAAATACAGGTCCTTGTATTTAAATTTATGAATTTTGGAAAGAATTGAAAGAATCATGTCAGTAAAATGCAGTATGTAGAAATGAATAGAAAATTGCAAAAGAATGCATACGGCACAATCTTACGGAAAAGGAAATAAACAAAGACCATTTAGTAGAGCCGCTTCGATCTGGCGGTCGGATTTGCAAGTCATCGCCAGTGGTGTTAGTCCGGGAGCGTAGTTTCGCATACAGACAGTCATATAACATAGCAATATGTAACAAATAAATGACATAAGCGTACACTCAAGTAATTACAAAGAACACCTTTATTACGAAATAGAATTTCTTATAATAAAAATTGAAAATTTGGAAGAAAATCGAAAATATTAGAACATTAAATTGCAGAATGTATAAATAAAGTAAAAATTGGGAACAAATGCATAGAAATAAACAGGAAACTGCGAATGAATGGTTACGGTACTATATTGAGTATATTGATATTAACAAAGACCATACAGTCGAGTAGCTCCGACCTACCGATCGTAACTACAAGGCCACTCGATTCGTGTTGCTGCAGAAACGTAGGTTTGTATTCAAACAATTATATTAAACAACAGAAAATTCAACAAAATATTTGCATAAATGTAGACTTACACAGTGGAAAAGGGATTTTTACTATGAAATACAAATTTTTAATTTAAAAACTGGAAATTATTAACAAATTGAAAATAGTATAATCGTAATATACAGCATGTAAAAATAAATAGAAGACTGGGAAGAGATCCATACGATACAGTATTATGGTTGCTGAAATTAGCGAAACTCATAGAGTAGTGTCGCTCCGATATACCAACCGCAACTGCAATACTACTCCACTCCTGTCGCGCTGTAAGCGAGGTACGAATACAGAGTATTCGAAAATACATATAAAATAAGAAGAAGCATAAATCAATATTGTCACAAATGTAAACTCAACTTTTTCCATAGACACTTTTCCTAAAGAATACAGTCTTTGAACTTATAGACTGGAAGTTATGAAACAAATCGGAAATATCGTAAAAGTAGATTGCAGTATGCGTTAAGAAATGGACGGTTGGGATAAAATGCATACGGCACAAAGTCCTGGTTATGAAATTAACGAGGACCATCTAGTAGTGTCGCTTGGATCTGTTGAACGCAAATACAAAATAACTCCTACCGTGTAGTATCGGTAGCGTATACCGACAATCATATACAATAACTGTATGTATAATAAAACAATGTTATAAACCTACACTGAACTCATTCATTGGATAGGTTTCCTCATAAATACAATTTTTGTAACTAAAGCCTGGAAATTATAAAAAAAATCGAAAATATCATAACTATAAGCTAGAGTATGTAGATGTAAATAGAAAACTGAGAAAGGATTCTTACGGGACATTATTACGCTTAATCATATTAACAATGACCATAGAGTATTGTCTCTTAGATCTGCCGTACGCAACTAGAAGAACACTCCAGTCGTCTCGCTGCTGCAGCGTATGTTCGTGTACAGACAATCGCATTTTACAACAACAAATTCAACAAAATATCGGTATAAGCGTACACTTAACCAATTCCAATGACACTTTTTCCAAAAAATATAACTCATGAAATTAAATATTGGGAATTTTGAAAATGATCGAAAATATCGTAACAGTAAATTACAATAAGTATATTTAAATGGGAAACTGGAAGAAAGGCATACGTTACAAAATGAAAATTAAGGTCAATATCGTAAACCATCCAGCAGTGCCGCATCGTTCTGCCGTACGCTACTACAAGGCCACGACAGTCGTGTCCCTCAAACAGCGTTGGTGTATATACCGACCATCGAATAAAAAAAGAATATGTTTAACAAAATGCTGACATAAACTTACACTAATCTAAAACCAAAGACGCTGTTACTAAGAAACACAATCCTTTAAACTAAAAATTGAAAATTTTATGAAGCATTGAATATATGACATCAGTAAATTACAGTTAGTTAAAATACAAGGAAGACTGCAAAAGAGTCTCTGCACTATAATATCCTGTTTCTAGAAATTAAAGAAGACCATACAGTACCATCGCTCCGATCCACCGAACAAAACTACGAGGTCATTCCAGTCGTGTTGCACTGGAAACGTAGGTATGTACACAGACAATAATATAAATAACAATAAGTTTAACATAATATTATCATAAACGTAAGCTCAACTAACTCAAAAGACAATATTATTAAGGAAAACAATTCTCAAAATTGAAAATTGACAGTTATGAAAAAAAATCGAAGATAAGAAAGCAGTAAATTACAGTATGATCAAATAAATGGATGACCGGGATTAAATGCATACCATACAAAATTGAGTTTAACGAAATTAACTACGACCCTCCAGTAGTGCCGATTCGATCTGTCGTACGCAAATACAGGACATCGCCATTAGTGTCTCTTCGGCAGCGTAGGTACGTATACAGACAACCATATTAAATACGAATAAGGTCAACATATTAATGTCATAAATGTAGACACAACAAATTACAAAGGTGCTTTTACTATCAAACACAATTTTTTCAACGAAAAATTGAAAATATCGAAGTAAATCGAAAATATCGTAACAGCAAATCGCAGAATATATAAATAAATGCACACTGGAAAAAATGCATGCGGTGCAATATCTAGATCAGAGAAATTAACGAAGATCAGACAGTACTGCTGGTTTGCTCTGCCGTACGCAACTACAAGACATCGCCAGTCGTGTTACACTGGTACCGTAGGTACGTACACAGACAACCGTATAAAATAACAATATGTATAACAAAATACTGACATATACGTAAACTCAATTATTTCTAGATACAATTTTACTGAAAAATACAATTTTTGGCATTCACAATTGGATATTTTGCAGTAAATCGGAAATATCCTACATGTAAATTGCAGTATGTAGAAATAAATAGAATGCTGCGAAAGGTGCATACGGTACAATATCAAGGCTAAAGAAGTTAACGTAGATTATACCCTAGTTTCGCTCCGATCTACCGAACGCAAATACAGAACCACTCCAGCTGTGTCGCTCTGCCAGAGTAGGTACTTATACAGACAATCATATAAAATAAAAACATTTTTAACAATATAATGTCATAAACGTTCACTTAACTAATTTCAAAGGCACCTTTACTAAGAAATACAATTTTTTTTTTACATAAAAAATGAAAATTTCGATCAAGAACGAAAATATAACAACAGTAAATTGCAGTATCTATAAATAAATAGGAAACAGGGACAGAATGCATATGGTACAAAATCAAGGATAAGGAATTGACTGAAACCATACAGTAATGCTGCTTCGAGCTGCCGTGTCAACTACAAGACCTCGATATAACTTCATCTAACCTGTGATACCATGAGTATAAGCAGTTATCCCGGGCGTAAATGCGCTGCACTGGATTGGCAAAACACACCTAAATTCCCGGTATGAATATTAGAGTGCAATGTCAAACCGTTGTAGAACGTTACATATACGTATAGGGGTCAAGCGTTTTACCGAAGGCCTTACCTTCCGTGGACCATATCCTCTGGACAGAGGGTGTCACTTCGTTTTCAGAGAAGCAAGTTAGTATGGATTTTAGAGACTGGCAACATAATTCTATGTATTATTTAGTAGATCGAGTGTCAATTCGTTGGAGAATGATACCACCCTCTTTGAGATTCGAAAGGCTGTGTCAATAGCTTCACATATCCTGTGATTCCGAGAGTCATTCCTGGTATTCCGGGAGAAAAGCCGCTGAATACCATTGGCAATAAACACTTTAATTCACGGTTGGAATATTAAAACAGGCCGTGAAGCCGTTATATGGCAATACCTGCTGGTATAGGGCCAAACTTCTTGCAGAGTGCTTACGATCCGAAAGACTAGCCCGCAGTATTGAGAGTATAACGCCGTGTTTATAGGTACAAACTAGTATACATTTAAGTGACGAGCACCATAATTTCATGTATTAATGGAAAGACCGAGTGTCAAACAGCTCGAGAACATTACCACCTTATGTTAGAGAGGAACAGCTCTGTCAATAGCTTCACCTACCCTGTGATTCTGATAGTCAAACCAGGTATTCAGTGAGTAAATCCGCTGATGATTATTGCCATTAGACACCTTAATTCACGGTTTGAATATTAAAGTACAGATTCCAGCTGTCCTACATCGTTATATGTTGGTATAGAGTCAAACTTTTTACCGAAGGCCATACATTCCGAGATCCAAACCCACTGTATCGAAAGTATAACTTCGAGTTCAGAGAATCAAAGTAGTATATATTTTAGTAACCGGCACCATAATTACGTGAATCAATACGAAGGGAGTGCGTCAAACCATTCCAGAAAGTTGTCATCTCTTAGACAATCGCACATCCAAGTCAATAGGTGCACCTATACTGTGTTTCGGAGGGACAGTGCATGTATTCCCGGAATAAATCCGCTCAACAGTACTGGCTATAAATACAATAGCTCACGGTATGAATATTAAAGTAAAGCCTCAATCGTTTTTAACGTTTGAGAACGTTACCAATTCCTGTAAAGTCAAACCTTTCACCGTAAGGCCTTACCATCCGTCAACCTCGCCCGCTTCATCAAGAATATAAATTTGTGTTCAGAGGAAGATACTATTGTCTTAGCCGTTCCACTGTCAGCGAACGTGGCAAAGGTGTCAACGGTTTGACCCGAGATCTTCTAATTCATACTTGTAATTAAGGAGCATGTCACCAGAATGTATACTAATTTACTTTTTTGAACACGAAGTAATACCCTCGATATATGGGGCCAGCTTCTCAGATGGTAAGGCGTTTCTATGATGTCTGACAATATATCAATACGTAACCTCCTACAAAGCTTTGACTCTGAACATTAATATTTATGCCATGAAATAGGTTGTACGATGCCAATACGGTATAGCGGCTTTACCTCCAGAATTCATCCTTTGACTATCGGAATCACAGGATGGGAGAACCTATTGACTTTGCCGTTCGAGTCGCAACGAAGGTGGTAACGATCTCGAATGGTTTGAACGTCGATCACTTGATTCATACATGAACATAAGGTGCTCGCCGCAGTAATGAATACTAACTTTTTTCTGTGAACACGAACTTGTACTCTCTATGAAGGTTCGCGGAAGGTAAGGCCTTGGGTGAAACGTTTTATGTTATACCAATTGGTAACACTCTCAAACGATTTCTCGGTTTACTGTAATCCCCAAACCGTGAATTAAGGCGTTTATTGCCATAATTTTTCATCGGACTTACACCCGAAATACCTGGTTTGAGTGACGGAACCGCATGGTAAGTGAAGCTATTGACTCAGCTGTTCGACTCTCACAGAAGGTGGCATCGTTCCCGAGCGGTCCGACACTCAATATTCTGACGCATTCATGACGTTACGGTGCGCGATATGTTACCTTCTGCAACAGTTTGACTCTGTACATTGACAATACTATTGCGAACACAGTTCAGCGGTCTTACCCCCGGAATACCTAGTTTGGCTATCGGGATAACAGGATCGGTGCAGCTATGGCCTTAGCCAGGCGACTCTCAAAAGAGGTGATAAAGTTCTCGGACCGTTTGACACTCGACCTTATATTTCATGTATCAAATTAAGATGCTCGTCTCTAAAATGTATACTCATGTGTTTCCCTAAACACGTAGCTATACTCTCGATAATGCTGATTCGCTATTCCCACGGTAAGGCATTCGGTGAAACGTTTGACTTTATAGCAATTATTAACGGTCCCACGCGGTGTGATGCTCTATCTTAGTATTCACTCCGCGAATTAGGGTACCAACTGCCAATGCCGTACAGCGAAATTACTCCCGGAATGCCAGATTTGACTCTCAGGATCACAGGATAGGTGAAGCTGTTGACTTAGCCGTACAACTCTCAAAGATGGTGCCAACGTTCTCGAACGGTTTGGGCCCCCATCTTCCGATCCATAGATGATGTTATGGTGCCCGTCACTGAACTCAATACTAATTTCGTTCTATGCACAAGTAGTTATACTCTCGATGAAGCGGGTGAGGTTTGCGGAAGGTATGGCCTTGGGTAAAACGTTTACTTTATACCAATCTATAGCACTCTCCAATGGTTTGACGCTGTACTTTATATTTATACCATGAGTTAAGGTGTCTACTGTCAATACCGTTCGGCGGATTTAATCTCGGAATACCTGGTTTGAATCTCGGAATCACTGGATAGGTGATGCTAATGACTTAGCTGTGCGAATCTCGCAGACAGTAGTCTCGATCTGGAACAGTATGCCTATCGATCTTCTTATTTATACATGAAATGAAGGTGCCCGTCACTAAAAGGAATAATAGGTTGTTTCCCTCAACATGAATTGAGACTATCGATACAGCACCTTAGGATGTCCGAGGGCAAGGCCTTTGGTAAAGGGTTTGACTCTATGTCAAATCACATCGTTCTACAACGGCTTGGCTCTGCACTTTATTACGTATACATGGAAGTAGAGTGTATATCGCAATTACTGTACAGCGGACTTAGTCACGGAATACCTGGTTTGTCTATCGGAATCAGAGTATGGTTGAAGCTAATGACTTAGCCCATCGACTCGCAGAGAAAGTGGCATCGTTCCCTAACGGATTGACCCTCGATCTCCTATATAATGCATCAAATTATGGTGCCTGTCACTAAAATATGCAATAATTTGTTTCTCTGTACATGAAGTTATACTATCGATACAGAGGATTAGTTTCACCGATGCTAAGATCTTCGGTACAATGTTTGATTTTGTACGAACTGCTAACGTTCGCAAGCGGTTTCTTGGTCTACTTTAATATTCAATCCGTCAATTAAGGTGTTTATTGCTAATACTGTTCAGCGGATTTACTCCGGAATACCCGGTTTGACCCTCCGAATCACAGTGTACGTGAAGCTATTGGCTTAGCTGTGCGACTCCCAAAGAAGGTGGCACCGTTCTCGAACGTTCTGACTCCCGATAATGCTATTCATATGTGGAAATGAGGTGCGCGTCTGCTAAAGTGTCTACTAATTTGATTTTGAGTACACTAAGCAAGACACTGGCGAAAGCGGGTAAGGTTTGTAGAAGGTACCGCCTTCGGTAAAAAGTTTGACTCTGTACCAATAGGTAACGTCCTGTAATGGATTGACTTGGTACTTTGTTATTCAAACCGTGAGGTAAGGAGTCTATTTTTAATACTGTATATTGGATTTGCTCCCGGATTAACTGGTTTCGCTCTCGGAATCGGAAGATATGTGAAGCTATTGACAAAGCAGTTCGACTCCCAGAGAAGGTGGTAACTTTCTCGGACTGCTTGGCACTGGATCTTCTAATCCATACATGAAGTTTACGTGCCGTCACAGAAACGAATACTAATTTCCTTCTGTGTACTCGAAGTAATAATCTTGATACAGCGGGTTAGTTTTTCGGCGGAAATGGTCTTCGGTAATGCGTCTGAGTTTATAGAAATTAGTAACATTCCCAATCGGTATGACTCTCACTTTCAATATTCAATCCGTTAATTAATGTGCCTGTTGCCAATACTGTTCAGCGGATTTTCCCCAGCAATACCTGATTTGGCTCTCTGAATCATAGAATAGGTGACTCTACTGACTTAGCCGTCCGACTCTGAAATAGGATGGTAACGTTCTGCAACGGTTTGACTCTCGATCTTCTGACGCATACATCAAGTTATGGTGACCGCAATTAAAATGTATTGTAATTCGTTCCACTGAACACGATGTTATACTTTCCATACAGCGGGTAAGCATTTCGGATGGAAAGGCCGCCGGAAAAAATTTGATACTGTACCAATAGGTAACGTTCAACATAGAATTGACTCTGTACTCTAATATTAGTACCTTGAAATAGTGTGTATTATGCCCATGCTGCTCAGAGGATTTACTCCCGGATTACCTGGATTGTATCTCGGTACCACAGGATGGGTGAAGCTGTACACACAGCCGTTCTATTCTCATACAAGGTGATAACGTTCTCGAAAGTTTTGACTTTCGGTTTTGCATCCTCTGCATGAAAATACGATTTCCGTATATTAAAATTTCCACAAATATGTTTCCGTCAACAACGAGCAAGACACTCCCTACTGCGGGTTAACATTATCGGCAGGTAAGTTATTCGCTTAAAGGAATTGCTTTATACGAATTGGTTATAACCTCCAACGGTTTGTCGCTCTACTTTTATGATCAAACCGTGAATTTAGGTGTCTATTGCCAATGTTGTACAGCGGATATACTCCTAGAATGCCACGACTGACTATTTGTATCTGAGGATAGTTGAAGGTATTGACGTAGCAGTGCAACTCTCACAGGAGGTGGTAACTTTTTCGAACGCTTTGACCCTCTATGTTCTAAATCATGTGTGAAATTAAGGTACTCGTCACCGAAATGTACACTAGTTAGCTTCTCTCAATTTGAAGTAATTCCACGGAAATAGAGGGTTAGCGTCTTGAAAGGTTACATCTTCCGTGTAACGTATAACTTTATGCAATTATGTAACGCTATATAACGGTACGACGGTCTGCTTTAATATCCATTCCGAGAATTATGGTGTTTATTGCCAATACTGTACGGGGCATTTACTCCTGGAGTAGCCAGTTTCCTCTCGGAATCCCAGGATACGTGAAGCTATTAATTGAGCCCTTCGAATTCCAAAGAAGGTGTTAAAGTTCTCGAACCGTTTGCCTCACGATCTTCGAATTCATACATGAAATTGGGATGCCCGATGTCAAAATGTAAACCAATGTACTTCTCTGAGCACAAAGTTATACTCTCGATACGGCGGGTTTGATTGACTGTAGGTAAGGCCTTTTGTAAAAAGTTTGAGATTACATCAGTAGGTAAAGTTCTACAATGGTTTGGCGCTCTATCTTAATATTCGTACCGTCAATTAAGGTGTCCGTTGCCAGTAGTGTAGAGCTGATTGACGCCAGTAATGACCTATTTGACTCTCGGATTCACAGGGTAGGTGAAGCTATTGCCCTAGCTATGCGACTCTCCATGAAGGAGGTAACGATGTCGAACGGTATAACTTTCGATCTCCTTATTCATACATGAAATTAAGATGCTGTCGCTAAATTGAGTACTAATGTGTGTCTCTAAACACTACGTTGTGCGCTCCATACGGCGGGTTATCTTCTCGGCCGGACAGTCTTTCGGAACGAACTTTGACGGTAAGTCAGTTAAAGTTTGACGTTATATCAGTTGGTAACGTTCTCACACGGTGTGACACCCTCTTTTAATATCCATTCCGCGAATTAAGGTACAAATTGCCAATACTGTTCAGCGGATTTGCTCCCGGAATACCTGTAACGACTCTGGGAATCGCAGGATGCATCAAACTATTGACTTAGCGCTTGTCTCTCACACAAGGCGCCAACGTCCTAGGGTGGTTTGGCCATGAATCTTCTGATTCCTATATGAAGATAAGATGCCCGTCACCAAAATTTATAGTAACTCCTCCCTCTAAACACGATGTTAGACTCCAGATCCTGCAGTTTAATTTTTCAGATGGTCAGGTCATCGGTAAAACATTTTACTTTACTGCACTTGGTATCGTTCTCAAACGAATTGACGCTCTACTATAACGTTCATTCCGCGAATTATGGTGTCCATTTCCAATACCGTATTGCGGATTTGCTCCAGGAATGCTAGGTGTAACTCTCGGAATCACATGATGGGTGAAACTCTTGACTCAGCCGTTCGACTGTCGCAGAAGGTGGTAACGTTCTACAACGGTTTGACCCTCGAGCTGCTGATACATACATGGAATTATTGTCCCGTCACTAAAATGTATACGATTTCGCACCACTGAGCAGGTTGTTATACTCTCGATACAGCGGGTCAATTTTTCGGCGGGGAAGGCATTCTCTAAGAAGTTTGACCCTACACGAATAGGTAATATATTCTTCAACGGCTTGGCGGCCGGCTTTAATAATCAAACCGCGAATGAAGGTGCCAATTGCCAATACTCTTCAGCCGACATTCTCCGGAGTACCATGTTTGGCAATCGAAATCAGAGGACAGGTGAAGGTACTGACATTTCCGTTCGATCCTCAATGAAGGTGCGAACGTTCTCGAACGCTTTGTCCCACGATCTTCTATTTCATGAATGAAATTAAGGTGCTCGTCTCTATTGTGTATACAAGTTCGTACCTTTGAACACGGTGTTATCCTCTCGATACAGCGGAACAGTTTTTCGGAGGTTAAGTCATTCTGTAAGAAGTATAACTCAAGACGTATAGGTAATGTTCTACAACGGATAGACGGCCTTCTTTAATATTCAAACCATGATTTGAGGTGTCCATTGCCAATACTGTACGACGAATTTGCTCCCGCATTATCTGCTTTGTCTATCGGTATCTCAGGATATGTCAAGCTACTGACATAGCCGTGCGAATCTTAAGGAAGGTAGTAACGTTCTCGAACGCTTTAACTCTCGATTTCTGTTAACATTAAGCAGGACGCTCGCTACAGCAGGATTGGATGCCGGAAGGAAAGGTATTCAAAAAAGGAATGACTTTATACGAATTGGTAATATTCTCCGACGGTTTGACTACCTACAATAATATTAATGCCGTGAAACATACTGTCAGATGCCAATGCCCTCCGTCGGATTTATTCCGGTATTACCTGATTTGACTATCGGAATAACAGGATATGTGAAGCTAATGACTTAACAGTTCGACTCTCAAAGAAGGTAGTAACGTTATCGAAAGATTTCCACGACCATTTAATTCATTCACGAAGATGCCGTGCCCGTCACTGCAATGAAGACTAATTTCGTTCCCTGAACACGAAGTTAAACGCTCAATACAGTGGGTTTGGCTCGCGGAAGGTAAAACTTTCGGTATAATGTTTGACACTATAGCAATTGGTAACGTTCCAAACAGCGTTCAGGCTCAACTTTAATATTCATACCATGAATTAAAGGGCCCAATGGTAATAGTGCACTGTGGACTGTGGAATACCTGGTTGGGCTTTCGGAATAACATGATCGGTGAAGTTACTGACTAAGCCGCTCGAGTCTCAGTAAAGGTGGTATCATTCTCGAAAGGATTGACCACCCATCCTCTAATTTATACATTAAGTTAATGCCCCAGTCACTAAAATGTTTGCTAATATGATCCTCTGAACACGAAGTTATACTCTCGATGAAGCCGGTGAGGTTCGCGGAATATACGTTCTACTGTAGAACGTTTGACTTTATAGCAATTGGTACTGCTCTCAAACGGATCGAGGCTCTACTTTACCCTTAAAACAGAGAATTAAGAAGTTCATTGCCAATACCCTTCAGTGGATATACTCCTCGTATACCTACCGCGACTCTGCAAACCACAGGACAGGTGAAGCTGTTGCGTTATATGTGCCATTTCATGAAGAAAGTGGTAACGTTCTCGAACGGTTCCACACTCGATCTTCTCTTTCATACACAAAATTACGGTGCCATTCACTGGTATGTATACTGATTCGTATCTTTGCATACGAAGTGATACTCTACATACATCGGGTTAAGTTCTTGGAAGGCAAGATTTTCTGCAAAACTTTTGACATCATTCCAATATGTAACGGTCCACAAATGTTTGACTCTGTACCTTAATAATCTAACCGTGAACTAAGGTGTCCAATGCCAATCTGGTACAGAAAATGTACTACCGGAGTACCTGGCTTGACTCCGACGGATTGACCATCCACTTTAGTATTCATACCGCGAACGACGGAGTCTAATGCCAATGCTGTTCAGCGGACTTACTCCAGGAATACATGGTTTGATTCGCGGAATCGCAGGATGCCTTAAGTTTTTGACCTAGGCCCGAATCTCAAAGAAGGTGTTAACCTTCTCGATCTGTTGGACTCCCGATCTTCTTATTCGTAATCAAATTACGGTGTCTGTCATTAAAATGTTTATTAATATGATCCTCCTAATATTATGTTACAATCACAATGAAGCTGGTGAGGTTCGCGGACGTTAAGGCATCCTGTGAAAAGTTTGACCTTATATCAATTAGTAACGTTCTCAAACGGTATGACGGACTATTTTAATAGTCAAACCGTGAATTAAGGTGTCAGTTGCCAAAACGGTTTAGAGTATTTACACCCGGAATTCTTGGCTTGACTCTCGGAGTCACATTAAAGGTGAAGCAATTGACATAGCCGTTTGAATCTCAAAGAGTGTGGTCACGTTCTCGAAGTGTTTTACCATCGATCTTCCTATTCTTACAAGAAGAATAAGTGAGCGTGACTGAAATGAATACTAACTTCTTTCTCTGAGCACGAAGTTATACTCTCGGTACGGCTGGTTAGCTTCTCGGACGGTAAGGCTTCCGGTAAAAGGTTGACTTTATAACAAATAATAAAGTCCTAAAACGGTTTGACGCTCTATTTTAATATTCCGACCGCGAATCAAGGTGTCTATTGGGAGTACAGTTCAGAGGATTTACTCCAGCAATACCTGGTTTGACTCTACGAATAACAGGATAGGTGAAGCTATTGACATATCCGTCCGACTCTCAAAGGGTGTGGTAGCGTTCTCAAACGGTTTGACGCTATATACTAATTTTCAAAACTGTTAATGAAGTTGTTTGTTACATATTCTGTTCCGTGGATTTGCTCCCGCAATACCTGGTTTTACTCACGACATCACAGGATAGGTGAAGTTATTTGCTTAGCCTTTCGGATCTCTAGGAATGTGGTGGTACGGATTGACCATCATATCTTCCAATTTATGCCTGAAATGAAGTTAAGTTAATTAAATTAATGTTCTCGGGCGGTTTGACGCTCCATCTTCTAATTCATGCATGAAGCTAAGGTGCTCGTCACTCGAATGTATACCTGTTCGTACCTCTGATCACGGTGTTATACTCACGATACAGGGGGTTAATTTTGTAGAGGGTAAGGAATTCTGAACGACATTTAACCCTACAAGTATATGGAATGTTCTTCAATGGCTTGACTGCCTGCATTAATATTCTCTCGGCGAATTATGGTATCTATTGCCAATACAGTACAGCGTGATAACTCCCTGAATACCTGCATTGACTTTCGAAATTGCAGGATACGTAAACCATTTACTTAGCCGTTCGTCTCGCACAGAAGCTGGTAACGTCCCTGATCGGTTGGACCCTCGATTTTCTGATTCATACATGCAGATACGGTGCCTATCACCGAAATGAAGACTAATTTCTTTCTGTGAACACCATCGTATACTCTCGATGTAGCCGGTGATGTTCGCCGAAGGATAGGCCTTCGTTAAAACGAATGACTTTATACAAATTGGCAACGCACTCAAACAGTCTGACGCCCTACTTTAACATTCAAATCGTAAACTAAGGTGTCTACAGCCAATACTGTTCAGCGGATTTACTCCTGGAGTACCTGGCTTAAATCTAGGTATCACAGGATGCGCGAAGCTATTGACTTCGCCATTCCATTCCAAATAGAAGGTGGTAGCGTTCCCGAACGGTTTGAATGTCAATTTTCCTATTCATACATGAATATTGTGCTTCCGTCTGCGAAAATGTCTTCTAATTTGGTTCAGTGAAAACTAAGATAGACACTCGCTCCGGCGGGATATGTTCTCGGAAGGTAATGTATATGATGAAAAGAATTACTTCATTTTAAATGATAATGTTGACCGGCGGTTTGACTGCACGTATGAATTACACGTTCGAGTGTCAGACCTTTCGAAAACGTTATTACATTCCTTCAATCGAACGGCTGAGATAGCAGCTTCACCCATCCTTCGATTCCGAGTGTCAAACCAGGTATTCCGGAAGTAAATCCGCTGAAAAGTATTGGCAATAGACACCTTAATTCACGGTTTTAATGTTAAAGTAGTGCGTCATTCATTTGCGAACGTTACCAATTAGTATAAAGTCAAACGTTTTACTGAAGACATTACCCTCCGAATATGTAATCTGCTGTATCGAGAGTATAACATAGTGTTCAGGGACGCAAATTAGTGTACATTTTTGTGACCGGCAACTTTATTTCATGTATGAGTAAGAAGATCGAGTGTCATGCCGTTACAGAATGTTACCACCTTTTTATAGAGTCGCCCAGCTAAGTCTATATTATCAGCTATCTTGGGATTCCAATAGTCAAACCTGGTATATAAGGTCTAAATCCGGTGTACAGTAATAGAAATGGATACCTTAGTTCGCAGTTTCTATGTTAAAATAGAACGCTAGACCGTTCGAGAACATTACTAATTGGTATAACGTCATACTCCTAACTGGATACCTTAACTGTCGAGAACATAACCAGCTGTATAGTGGGTAAAAGTTCGTCTTTAGGGAAACCAATTAGTATTCACTTTAGTGAGGAGCACATTAATTTCACATAAGAATTAGAAGATTGAGTGTCAAACCGTTCCAGAACTTTAGCACATTCTAGAAGAATGTGAACATTCTGGTTCCGGGAGTCAATTATTTTATTCCAGGTGTAAATCCACTGACAAAATTGGCATTAGACAGCTTAATACACGGTATGGAAACTAAAGTAGAGAGTCAAACCGTTGGAGAACATAACCAAATGGTATAATGTCAAACTTTTTACCGGATACTTCAGCTTCCAAGAACCAAACCCGCTCTAGCGAGTGTCATGCTTAGTGCTCACGGAAACAAATTATTAGGCATTATAGCAGAAACATGCCTTATTTTTTTTTGTACGAACGGAACAATTGAGTATCAAACACATCGAGATCGATGCCACCATCTTTGAAAGTGGAACAGCTAAATCAATAGCTCCACCTATCCTGATTCCGAGAGCTTAACAAGGTATTCCTACAGTGAATCCGCTGAAGAGTGTTGGCAATAGCCACATTAGTTCGCTGTATGAATATTAATGTAGAGGCTCAAACCGTCGGCGAACATTGACAATTGCAATAAAGTCAAACGTTCAACAGGAGACCTCACCTTGCGCGAACGTCATGTGTGCAAGTTCGTGATCAGGGAAACAAATTAGTACACACATTAGCGACAGCATCCTATCTTTCATGTATAAATCAGAATATCGATCCCCAAACCGTTCGAGAACGTGAGCAACATCTTTGATAGCCTAACTTCTAGGTCAATAGCTTCACCTGTCCTGTGATTACAATAATCAAAAGTGGAACTCAGGGAGTAAATTCGCGGAAAATTGTTTGCAACAGGCACCATAAATCACGGTATGAATATCAAAGTAGAGTGTCATTCTGTTTAAGAACGTTACCAATTGGTATAAAGACAAACACTGTAAAGATGGCGTTACCTGCGCAGAAACTAATCCGCCCTTTCGAGAGTATAACTTCCTGCTCAGAGAAGAAAATTAGACTTCACTTCAGTGACGGGCACCTTAACTTCATGCATGAATTAGAAAATTGAGTGTCAAACTTTTCGAGAACGTTAACGCCATCAGCGAGTCGCGAAAAGCTAAGCCAATCGCATCACTTATCCTCTGACTCTGAAAGTCAAACCAGATTTTTCGGTAGTAAATGCACTGTACAGTATGGGCAACAGACACCTTAATTAACGGTTTTAATAGTAAAGTATAGCGTCATACCTTTTCCGAGCATTTCAAATTGGTATAAAGTCAAACGTTTTAACAAAGGACTTAGGTTCCGCAAACCTCACCGGCTTCATCGAGGGAATAAGTTCGTGTTCAGAGAAGGAAGTTTGTATCCTTTTCAGTGTCTGGGACATTAACTTCATGCATGAATTAGAAGATTGAGGGCCAAGCCGCTCGAGCTAGTTACCAACTTGTTTGAGATTCGAGCGGCTGATTCAACAGCCTCACTTATCCTGTGATTCCATCAGTAATAGCAGGTAATCCGGGAGTAAATCCGCTGAAGAGCAATGGCGACAGTAATCTCAATTTGCTGTACGAATACTAATGTACAGAGCCAAACCTTCGTACAACAATGCATACGGGAATGGAATCAAACGTTTTACTGAAGTATTTACCTATCGAAGTGCTAACCCGTTGTATCAAGAGCTTAGCATGGTGTTCAGTGGGACGAACTTGTAGATATCCTAGTGTCGCGCACCTTTATTTGATCTACGAATTAGAATATCGATGGTCAAACCGTTCGAGAACGATCCTGCCATCTATGATAGTCAAACGGACAGGACAGTAGTTTCTCCGGCCCTATAATTCCGATAGACAGACCAGGCATTTCGAAAGTAAATAAAGTGTACACTATTGGTAATGGACACCGTTACTCACGGTTTGAATATTAAGGAACAGAGTCTATCCATTGAAGAACGATTCCAATTGGTATAATGTTAAAAGTTTAACCGAAGAACTTACCATCCCAGAACATATCCCGCTGCATCGGGAGTTAGTATACATTTATATATACATTTATTATTATTAGCATACATTTTAGTGACAGTCAACTTAATTCATGTATAGAACAGAAGATCGAGTGTCACATCGTTCCAGATCGATACCACCTTCTTTGAATGTCGAAGGGCCAAGTCAGTAGCTTCAGATATCCTGTTTTTCCGACTGTCATAGCAGGTATCGCCGGAGTAAATTCGCTGAAGAGCATTGGCATTCGACACCTTCATTCACTGTTTGAATATTAAAATACAGAGTCACACAGTTCAAATACTTTACCAATTGCTAAAATGTCAAACATTTTCCCGGAGACCTAACCTTCCGCGAACCTCACCCGCATCAGGGAGAGTATAAATTCATATTTGGAGAAAGAAATTAAGATTCATTTCAGTGACTCTCACCATACCTTCATGTATCAATTTGATGATTGAGGGCCAATCGCTCGAGCACGTTGCCATTCTCTTTCAGAGATGAACGGGTAAGTCTATAGCTTCACATATCCGGGTGATTCCGAAACATAAACCTGATATTCCGAGAGTATATACACTGAACAGTTTTAGCAACAGACACCTCAATTTGCGGTAAGAATAACTAAGTAGAAAGTCAATCCGTCGGAGAACGTTACGTACAGTTATAGAGTCATATTTTTTAATGAATGCCTTCGCTTCCGAGAAGCTATAGCGCAGCAGAGAGTGTGTTGCTTGGTGTAGACGGAAAGAAGATAGTATACATAGTGGTGAAAGGCACCGTAATTTCAGCTATGAATTCGAAGATATAGCGTAAAACCGGTCCATAACGTTACGACCTTAGTACAGAATCCAACGCCTTAGTTACTAGCTTCACCTATCTTATGATTCCGTAAGCTAAATGAAGTATTCGTGGAGTAAATACGCTGACCAGTGTTGGCAATTGGCACCTTAATTCGCGGTTTGAATATTAATGCGGAACGATGAACAGTTGTAGAACGTTAGCTACTGGTATGGGGTCAAACATTCTACTGATAGCCCTATTTCCAGAGAAGTTAACCCGATTTACCGAGAGTATAACATAGTGATCAGAGACAGAAATTAATAATCATTTCAGAGACGGGCACCTTAATTTCATGTATGCCTTAGAAGATCGAGAGTCAAGCCGTTTGAGAACGTTACAAGCTACCTTGAGGGTCGCATAGCTAAGTCAATTTCTTCACCTATCCTATGCATCCGAGAGTCAAGCCAGTCAATACGTGAGAAAATACGCTGAATTATATATGCAATTGGCACGCTGATTCACGGTTTGAGCATTAAGGCAGAAGTACAAACTGTCAGAGATCATTACCAATTAGTATAGAGGCATTATCCCGAAGGCCATACCTTCCGAGAAGAGAACATGCCGTATGGTGAGTATATCTTCGTTTTGACAGATGCCAAGTAGAATCCCTTTGAGTGACGTGCACCTTAATTTCCTGTATGAATTAGAAGGTCGACTGTCAAACAGATCGGGAACGTGACCAGCTTCGTTGAATGTCGAACGGCTAAATCAATACCTTCATCTATCCTGTGATTCTGATCGTGAAACCAGGCGTTCCCAAAGACAATTCGCTCCAAAGTATTGGCAATAGACACCTTACATCTTGCGCTGGAGATCAGAGTAGAGATGCATGCCGATGGAGAACGAGACAACTTGGAATCGATCCAAACTTTTATTCCGAAAACCTTGTCTTCCGAGTATGTAACCCGCTGTTGCGAGAGACTCCCGTCACCGAAATGGAGACCGAAAATTTGTTTCCTAGAGTACTAAGCAAGACACTCGCTACAAGGGGTTTTATTCTCGGAAAGTAAGATATTCGTTGAAAAAAATAACTTTGTACAAATTGACAATATTTTACGACGGTTTGACTCTATCCTTTAATACTCATACCGTGAGTTAGGGTGTCTCTTTCCGATACTGAGATGGGAATTTACTCTCGGAGTACCTGCTTTGTTTCTAGGAATCGTAAGATAGGTGATGCTATTGACGAAGTTCTGCGACTGCCAAATAAGGGTGCTAACGTTCTCCGACGGTTTGACTCTCGATTATGCTATGCTTACACGGAAATAAGGTGTCGACCGATAAAGAATGTACCAATTTGTTTCCGCGAACAGTCAGCGAAACACTAGCTACAACCCTCTAGGCTTCACGGAAGGCGTGGCCATCGGTGAAAGTTTGACTCTATTCGAATAGGTAACGTTCTACAAAGTTTGAATCTGTACTTTAATATTCATCCCGTAATTAAGGTTTCTATTGCCAATACTGTGCTGCGGATTTAGCCCGGTAATACCAGGTTGTACTCTCGGAGTCAGAGGATAGGTGCAGCTATTGACTTAGCCGCTCGTCTCAAAATCAAGGTGCTGACCTTCCCCAAGCGTTTGACCCGCGGTCTTCTAATTCAAGCATCAAACCAAGGTGCTCCTCACTAGAAGGCATACTAATTCGTCCCTCTGGACACTATGTTGTATTCTAGATACAGCGGGTTAGTTTCTCAGAGGGTAAGGTCTTCGGTAAAACGATTGACTTTACAGCAATTCGTAACGTTCTCAATCGAACTGACGTTCTACTTTAACCTGCAAGGCGTGAATTAAGGTGTCCTTTACTAATACTGTTCACCGGATTTACTCCAGGAATAACTTACTTTGATTCTCGGAATCGTAGGATAGGTGAAGATATTGACGCAGCCGTTCGTCCATCACAGAAGGTGGCAACGTACGCGAAGGGTTTGACACCCGATCTTAGAATTCACACATGAAATTAAGGGTACCGTCACTAAAATATATACTAATTTGGCATATTGAACACGAACTTACACTCTCGATACAGCGGGATATTTTTTCGCAAGGTATAGCCTCCGGAAACATGCTTGACTGCATAGGAATAAGTAGCGTTCTACATTGGTTTATCTCTGCTCTTTAGTATTAATGTAGTGAAAGAGCGTGCCTAATTCCAATAATGATCCGCGGGATAAGTCGCGGAATATCTGGTCTGTCTCTGGGAATCGCAGGAGAGGTGAAGCCATTCGCGTATCTGTGCGACTCTCAAAGAAGCTGGTAACTTTCGGGAAAAGTGTGCCTCGCGACCTTCTAATTCATTTATCTAATTAAGGTGCCCGTCACTAATATGAATACTAATTCGTTTCACTGAATACGATGCAACACACGCCCAGCAGCCGGTTTCGTTCTCGGAAGGTAAGGTAACTTGTAAGAAGAATGACTGTGTACCAACCTGTCATTTCCACTGTCGGTTTGACTCTCTACCTTAATATTCATTGCGTAAACTAAGTGGTCTGCTGCCAGTACTATTACGCGGATTTACTTCTGGATTACCAGGTTCAACTCTTCGAACCCCAGGACAGATGATGCTATTAACTTAACCGATCGTCACTCACAAAAGGTGGCAACGTCCTCGAGCGGACTGACCCTAGATCTTCTGACTCATTCATGAAGTTAAGGTCCCCATTACTGAAATGAATACGAATTTCGTTCTCTGATCACGAAGTTATACTCTCGAAATGGTGGGTTAGCATCTCCGAAGGTATGGCTATCTGTAAAGTGTTATACTCTATACCAATGGGTAACGTCCAATATCGGTTTGACGGTCTGCTTTAATATTCAAACTGCGAGTTAAGGTATCCATGGCCAATACCCTTCAGCGTATTTACTCCCGGAATACGTGGCTTGACTCGCGGAATCTCACTATAGGTGAAGGTACTGTCTTAGGCGTTCGACTTTAAGGAATGTGGTATTGTCTTCGAAAGCTTTGGCACTCGATGGTGTAATTCGTACATGGAGTCAAACCGCCGGACAACATTATCAATTAAAAGAAAGTAATTCTTTTTAACCAATACGTTACCTTCCGCGAACCTATCGCGCTGCAGCGTGAGTCTATCTTAGTTTCCACGGAATCAAATGAGCAGACATTTTAGCAGGCGGACACCATATTTTCATGTATGGACAGAATAAATTACAGTCAATCTGTTCGAGAACGATTCCTCCTTCTTTGTGAGTGGATCTGCTAAGGCAATAACTTCACCCATCCTGTGATTCGTAGAGTCAAACCACGAATTCCTGCAGTAAATTCGCTGAAAATTATTTGCAACAGACACATTATTTCACGGTTTGAGTATTTAACTACAGCGTAAAAGGCGTTTGAGAGCATTGACAATAGGTATAAAATCAAAACATTTTACAAAAGACCTTACCCTCCGAAAAGCTAACCGGCTGTATTGAGACTATAACTTCGTGTACTTGGAAAGAAACTAGTCTCGATTTATGACACGGGCACCTTAACTTGATGTATGAATTAGGTTCAAACCGGTCGATATCGTTGCCATCTTCTGTGAGTCACGAACGGATAAGTCAACAACTTCACCTTTCCCGCGATTCTGAGAGGCAACCATGGAAAACCGAGAGTATATCCGCTGAAGAGTATTGGCAATGGACACCACAATTCAGGGTTTGAATATTATAACATTCCGTCAAACCGCTGTACGTCATTACAATGTGTGCACGGTCAATCTTCTTACAGAATGCCTTACCCTCTGGGAAACTAACGCGCTGCATCCGAAGTATAACACCGTTCTCAGAGGAATGAAATAGTGCACACTTTAGAGAAGAGCACCATGATTTGATACATGAACTAGAAGATCGAATGTCAAGCCATTCGAGACCGTTACCACCTTCCTTGAGAGTCGATACCGCTAAGTCAATGGCTTCACGTATTCAGTGATTCCGTGAGTAGGGAATCCGCTGCTACACACGCTGTACAGTACTGGCGTTAGACACGCATTTCAGTGTATGAATATTATGGTAGAGTGATCAACCTGTCGCTGAACATACACCAATTGGTGTATGGTAAATCTTCTTACGGAAACTCTTTCCGTCCAAGAATCTAACAGTCCGTATCGAGAGTATAACTTCGAATTTCGAGAAGCAAATTTGTATTAAGCTTAGTGACGGGCAACCTAATTTCGTATATGAGTATGAAGAGAGATAGTCAAACAGTTCGAGAACGATACGCCCATATTTGAGTGTCAAAATATGGGAGTCAAAAGCTACACCTGTCCTGTATTTCCGGGAGTCATACCAGAAATTCCGGGAGTACAGCGTAAAACCGATTTATAACTTTACCTATTCGTATAGAATCAAACTTTTTACCGAAAGCCTTACCTCTCGAGTAGTCCAAACCGCTGTAGGAAGTGCCTTGCTTAGCGTTCATGGGAACATTCAGTTTACATATTTTTGGCGCGCACCAAGATTTCATGTATGAATTACAAGTTCAAAGGTCAGATATTTCGACAACGTTACCTCCTTGTTTGACTGCCAAATGGCTTAGTATTGGCAATAAACACCTTATTTCACGGTTTACATATTAAAATAGAGTCTCAAACCGTTTGAGAACGTTACCAATTGCTATAAAGTCAGACGCATTACCAAAGACCAAACTCTCCAAAAGAATAACCCGCTGTATCGAGAGAGTAACTTCGTATTCAGAGAAAGAAATTACTATTCGCTTCTTTGACGGGGACCTTCACTTCATTATGAATAAGTAGATCGAGCG
The DNA here is from genome assembly GCF_051020765.1 of Lasioglossum baleicum. Lineage (NCBI taxonomy): Eukaryota > Metazoa > Arthropoda > Insecta > Hymenoptera > Halictidae > Lasioglossum > Lasioglossum baleicum. The sequence continues at coordinate 49,896 of NW_027469494.1, read as the reverse complement.
GCAAACCACTGGAGAAGGATACCGCCCTCTTTTACATTCGAACGGCTAAGACAATAGCTTCACCAATGCTGTGATTCCGAAAGCCAAACGAGATATTCCGGGAGTAACTGCGCTGTACAGTATTCGCAATACATACATTAATTCGCGGATTGCATATTAAAATAGTGCGTCACACAGTTGTAGAACGCTACAAATTGGTATACTGTTAAGCTTTTTGCCGAAGGCCTTACCTTCGGAGAACATATCCCGTTGTATCGAGAGTATAAGTTCAGGTGCTGAGAAGAAAATTAGTATATATTTTACGGACATGCAGTATACTACTCATGTGTAAATAAGAAAATCGATAGTAAAAACTTTCAACAACGTTTACACCATTCTTGCGAGTCGCATCGCTAAGGCAATATCTTCACTTGTCCTGTCATTCCAAGAGCTATACATGTTATTCCGTGAGTAAATTCAGTGAGCAGTATTGGCAATACATTTTAGTGCGGGCACGATAACCTTTTGTATGAATTACAAGATAGAGGGTCAAACCGGTCGAGAAGGTGGCCACCTCCTGTCAGAGTCGAACTGCTAAGTCAACAGATTCACCTATCCCGTGATTAACATAGGCAACCTGGGAAAACCTAGAGCAAATCCGCTAAAGACTATTGACATTATACACATTAATACACGGTTTGAATATTAATGTAGAGCACCAAACTGTATGACAACGTTACCAGTTAGTATAACGTCAAACGTTTCACCAAGGCCTTACCTTCCGAGAGAGTAACACATTCTATCGAGAGTATAACTTTGTGCCCAGAGAAGCAAATTAGTAAAGATTTTAGTGACATGCTACTCAACTTCATATATGAATTAGAAGGTGGAGTGTCTAACGGATCGGTAACTTGACCACCTTCGTTGGGAATCGGACTCCTAAATCAATAGCCGCACATATCCTGGGATGCCTAGAGTCAGCCCTGGCAATTAACGAGCAAATCCGCTGAAGAGTACAGGCAATAAACACCATAACTCACGATTTGAGTATTAAAATAGATCGTCACATCGTTTGAGAACGTTACCAATTTCTATAAAGCCGAACGATTTCCAGAAAGCTTTACCGTGCGAGAAGCTTACACGCCGTCTCGAGAGAATAACATCGTGTTTAGAGAAACACATTATAGTACATTTTAGTGATGCCACCTTAAAATCAGGTACGAATTAGAATATCGAGTGTTTATCCGTACGAGACCGTTACCACCTTCTTTGAGAGTAAAACGGCTAAGTACATAGCTTCACGAATCCTGTGATTCATAGAGACAAACCAGGTATTCCGGGAGTAAATCCGCTGAGCAGTATTGGCATTAGACACCTTAATACACGATTTGAATTTTAAAGTAGAGCCACTATCCGTTTGAGATCGTTACCAATTGGTATAAAGTTATACGCTTTACAAAAGAACATACCCTCCGAAATCAAACGCGCTGTACCGAGGGTATAACATTTTGTTCAGTGTCACGAAATAGTTTGCATTTTAGCGACGGGCATATTAATTGCATGTATGAAATTGAAGATCGAGTACCAATCCGTTCGAGAATGTTCTACATTCTTCGAGAGTCGAACGGCTGAGCCAATAGCTTCACCTATCCTGTGATTCCGGGATGGGGGGGGGGCATGTGCTCCGAGAGTAAATCCACAGGACATTATTGGCAATAGACTCCTTAATTCACGGTAGGAATATTAAGGGAGGTCGTCATACTGCTGTAGAACGTTACCTATTGCTATACAGTCAAACTTTCTAGCGAAGGGATTACCTTCCGAGAGCTGACCCGCTGCAGTGAGATTATAATAGCGCGTTGAGAGAAGCCAATTTGTACCCACTTTAGTTACTGACACGTTAACTTCATGCATGAATTAGACGGTCGAGGGGCAATCCGTTCTAGAACGTTACCACTTTCCTCGAGAGTCCAAGGGCTATATCAATATCTTCCCATATCCTTTCATTCCAAGTGTCAAAACGGATATTCCGGGGGCAAATGCGCTTCAAAGTATTGACAATAGACACCTTATATCACGGCTTGCATATAACGCAGACCGTCAAACTGTTGTAGAACGTTCCCTGTTGTATAGAGTCAATCTCTTTACAGATAGCTTTACCATCGGAGAAGCTAACCTGCCATTTCGAGTGTAAAACCTCGTGTACACAGGAACAAATTAGTAGACATATTAGTTACTGGCACATTAATGTCACATATGTGTTAGAAGACCGAGTATCAAACCGTTTATGATCGTTACCATCATCTTCGTGAGTCGAACGTCTGAGTCAATAGCTGTAACTATACTTGAGAATCGGAGAGTCAAGCCTAGCATTCCAGGAGTAAGTCCGCTGAACATTATTGCCAATAGACCAGTTAAATCACGGTTCGAATATTTAAGTAGAGCGTCAATCCGTTGTACAACATTACCTATTCGTGTAGGGTTGAACATCTTACAGTATGCCTGACCCTCCGAAAAACTTATCATCTCTATCTAGGGTATAATACCATGTTGAGTGGTAGAAACTAGTATACATTTTAGTGACGAGCGCATTAAGTCCACGCATGAATTTATAGGCCGAAGTTCGAACCGCTCTACAACGTTGCTACCTTGTTTGGGATCCGAATGGCTAATTCAATAGCATCACCCATGCTGCGATTATGAGAGTCAAACCAGGTATTTCGGGAGTAAATCCGCTGAACATTATTGGTAATAAACACTTTCATGCACGCTTTGAATATTAATATCGAGCATCACATCGTGAGAGAACGTTACTAATTGCTATAAAGTCAAACGTTTTACCGATTTCCTTACCGTTCGAGAAGCTAGCTCGCCGTTTCGAGTGTATAACTTCGTGTTCAGAGAAGGAAGTTTATACTCATTTCAGTGACGGGCGCTTCATCTTCATGTATGAATTAGGAGATCGCGCGTCAAACCGTTGGAAGACGTTATGTTAGAGACGACCGTCTAAGTGAACAGCATCATCTATCCTGCGATACCGACGGTCAACTATGTATTCCGGCAGTACATGCGAGTACAGTGTTGGCAATAGACACCTTAATTTACAGTCATAAAGAAATTAGTATTGATTTAAGTGACGGGCACCTTAACTTCATCTATGAATAAGAAGATAGAGTGTCATGCATAGCTAGAACGATATCACCATCTTTGAGATTCTAACGGCTAAGTCAATACCTACACCCATCCAGTGATTCCGAGATGCAAACCAGGTATTCCGGGGGTAAACCCGCTTATCAATATTAGGAATAGTCACCATAACTCTCGCCTTGAGTGTTAAAATAGAGCGTCCCACCGTGTTGGAACATTACGAATTGCTATAAAGTCAAACGATTTGCAGAAAGCCATAACGCGTGAGAAGCTAACCCGCCGTGTCGAGAGTGTAACTTCGTCTTTAGAGAAACACACGGGAGTACATTTTAGTGATGCTACCTTAAAGTAATGTAAGTATTAGAATATGGAGGCTCAAACCGTTCGAGACAGTTATCACCTTCTTTGAGGTTCGAACGGCTAAGTCAATAGCTTCACCTATCATGTGATTCGGAGAATCAAACCAGGTATTCTGGGGGTACGTCCGCTGAACAGAATTGGTAATAGTCACCTTAATTCACGATTTGAATATTAAAATAGAGCGTCAAACCGTTTGAGAACGTTACCAGTTGCTCTAAATCCATAAGCTTCACCAAAAGGCATACCCTCCGAAAAAAAGCTGACCCCCTGTATCGAGCATATAACTTTGCGTTCAGAGAAAGAAATTAGCATTGACTTCAGTAACGGCACGTTACCTTCATGATAATTAGAGGATCGATGTTCAAACCGTTCGGTAACGTTACCACCCACTTCGGGAGTCGAACGGATATGCCAATAGCTCTATCTATCCTGTGTTTCAGAGAACTATACCAGATAATCCGAAAGTAAATCCGCTGAAGAGCATTGGCAATTGACACCTTTAGTCACGGTTTGAATATTAAAGCAGGTCATCAAGCAGTTGCAGAAGATTACCTATTCGCGGAGGGTCAAACTTCTTACAGAATGCCTTACCCTCCGAAAAACAGACCCGCTGTATCGGGAGTATAACAACGTGGTCAGAGGAACCGACTAGTATACGCTTCAGTGACCAACACCGTAATTTGATATATGAAGCAGAAGGTCCAGGGCCAAACGTTTCGACATCGTTGCCACCTTCTGTGAGAGACGAACGGCTAAGTGAATAGCTTCCCCAATGCAGTGATTCCGATACTCAAACCTGATATACCGGGAGTAAATCCGCTGTACAGTGTTGCCAATAGAGTCCTTAGTTCACGATATGAATATTAAAGTAGAGCGACAAACCGCTTGAGAGCGATAGAAGTTGGTCTAGAGTAAACCTTTTTACCGTATGCCTCACCATTCGAGAAGCCAACCCGCCGAATCGAGAGTGTACCTATGTGTTTAGGGAAATACAATAGTATACAATTAAGGGACGTCATCTTAAATTCATGTATGAATTACAAGATCGAGCCTCAAACCGCCCGAGGACGTTGCCACATTCTGTGGGAGACGAACGACTATGTGAAGAGCTTCACCCATCCTGCGATACCGAGGGTCAACTTCGTATTCGGGCTGTAAATGCGAGGAACAGTGTTGACAATTGGCACCTTAATTTACAGTTTGTTTATTAAAATAGTGCGTCACACCGTTTGAGAACGATATCAATTGCTATTATGTCAAACGCTTCAACGAATGCCTTACCGTCGGAGATGCTAACCCTCCGTATTGAGAGTATAGCTACGTGATTATGGATACACATTAATACACAATTTAGTGATGGCACCTTAACTTCATGTATGAATTAGAAGATCGGATGTCAACTCGATCGAGAACGATACCACCTTCCGGGAGAGACGAACGGCTAAGTCAATAGCTTCACATGTCCTATGATTCCTAAGGATAAACCAGATTTTCCGGGCGTAAATTCTCTGTCCAGTATTGGCAATAGACACCTTAATTCACGGTATGACTATTAAACTAGAGAGTCAAACCGACGTAGAGTATTAGCAATTTGAATAAAGTCACATTTTTTACCGAATACCATTTCATCCAAGAATATAACCTCTTGTAACGCGCGTCGTGCTCAGTGCTCACGGAAACAAATTATTGGGCGTTTTAACAGATGGACCCCTTATTTTCATGTATGAATGGAAGGATCGAGTGTCAAACAGCCCTACAACGATCCCACCCTATCTCAGAGCCGATCTGCTAAGCCAACTGTTGCACTTATCCTGTACTTCCGAGGGACTGACCAGGTATTCCTGGAGTCAATGCGCTGTGCACTATCTTCAATGGACACCTTGAGTAACGGTTTGAATACTAATGTACAGTGTACAGATAACATTGCCAGATGTTATAAAGGCAAACGTTTCACGGAATACATTACCCACCGAAAGCCTAACGCACTGTATTGAGAGTATAACATGGTGTACAGTGGTTGAAATCTGTATAGATTTTAGCAGGTGGACATGTTCCTTTCATGTAAGAATAGCAAAATCGAGGTTCATACCGCTCGAGAAAGACTCCACCTTCTTTGAGATTTATCGCATATGTCAATAGCTTCATATTCCGAAAGGCAACCATAATATTCTGGGTGTAAATGCGCTGTACAGTATTGGCAATAGAGACATTAGTTCACCGTTTGGAAACTAAAGTACAAAGTCTAACCCTTGCAGAGCATTACCTATAGGTATAATGTCAAAAGTTTTACCGAAAACCTTTCCCTCCGAGAACCTAACCCGCTGTATAGGGAGTATAACTTCGTGTTCTGAGATCCAAATTAGAATATATTGTAGTAAGGGGCACCTTAATTTCATTTGTGAATGACAAGGTCTACTGGCAAACATTTCCAGAACGTTACCACCTTCTTTGTGAAATCGCACATTTGACACAATAGCTTCACCGATCCTGTGGTTCCGAGAGTCACACATGGTATATCAGCAGTATGTCCGCTGAACTGTGTTCGCATTGAATATCTTAATTCACGGGTTACATATTAAAGTAGACCGCGACACAGCTGTGAGTATGCTACCTGTTGATATAAAGTCATTCTTATTAACCTATACGATACAGCCCGAGAACTCAAGCCGCCGAAGCGATTGTCTTGCTTCGAGGTCACAGGAACGAATTAGTAGACCTTTTAGCAGATGGACTACCGTCCATTTAGGACACCTTAATTCACGGATTCAATATTAAAGTAGTTCGTGAAACTGCATGAGGGCGTTACCAATTGATGTAAAGGCAAACGTTTTACCGAATATCTTACCTTGCGCGCACCTCACCCACCTCACCGTGACTGTAACTTCGTGTTCAGAGAAAGAAATTTGTAATCATATTAGGGACGGGCGCCTTAATTTCATGTATGGATTAGAAGATCGAGGGGCATACCGTTCGTGGAATGTACCACCATCTGTGAGAGACGAACTGCTATGACAGTACCTTCACATATCCAGAACATACGAGAGTCATAGTAGATACGCCTGGAGGAAACCCGCTGATCGTGATTGGCAATAGACACATTAATGCACGGTTTGAACACTAAAGTATTGTGTCAAGCCGTAGGACATCGATACAAATTTATAAAAAGTCATTCTCCTTACCGATTGCCTAATCATCCGAGAAGCTAACCCGCTCTATCGAGAGGGTAACTTCGTTTTCAGAGAAGCAAATTAGTATTCATTTTAGCGACGGATGGCCTAATTTCATGTATGAATTAGAAGATCGTGAGTCAAGCAGCTTTAGAACGTTGCCACCTTCCTTGAGAGCCGATCACCTAAGTCAATAGCTTCACATATCCTGCCATACCGGGAGTCAGACCACGTATTCCGGGAATAAATCCACTGATCAGTATTGGGAATAGACACCTCAATTCACGGTTTGATTGTTAATGTAGAGAGTTAAAGCGTCGGAGAACAATACCAATTGCTATAGAGACAAACTTTGTGCCCATGGCCTGACATTACGAGAACGTAACACGTTGTATCGAGAGTATAACTTCGTGTTCAGAGAAACAAGTTATTCCACATGTTAATGATGGGCACCTTAGTTGTAAGTATGATTTAGAAGATCGAGGTTTGAACCCATCGAGAACGTTTCCACCCGCTATTTTGGTCGAAAGGCTAAGTCATTAGATTCACATATCCTGTGATTCCGAGGGCGAAGCCAGGTATGCGTGAATTAAAGGGGCTGAACTGCATTGGCACAGGACACCTTAATTCGCGGTATAAATATGAAAGTCGAGAGACAAATCGAGGAATATAAATAAGAATTCACATAAAGTCATTCCTTTTACCGAATACCTTACCTTCCGACAGCTTAACCCGCAGTAGCATGTATCTTGCTTAATGTTCACGGAATCCAATTAGTGGACATGTTAGCAGAAGAGCACCACAGTGTCATGTATAAATATCATAATCGAAAGTTAAACCCTTAAAGAAAGGTACTTCCTCCTTTTGGAGTCGAAACGCTAAGAAAATTAGCTTCCCCAATCTTGTGATTCCGAGAGTCACACGAGGTATTCCAATAGTAAATCAGCAGAATACTATTGACATCAGACACATTAATCCATGGTATGAATATTAAAGTAAGTGGTCAGTCGGTCGAGGAATATTACCAATTGGTATAGGGTCGCTCTCTTTACCGAATACATAATCGTCCTAGAACCTAACGCGCTGTAGCGAGTGGCATGCTCAGTGCTCGAGAAAACATATAGGTAGACATTATATCAGAAGCACTCCGTATTTTGGTGTATGAATTAGAATGTCGAGTGCCTAACCGGTCGAGATCGTTACCACCTTCCTCGATATTCGAATTGCTATGTCACTAGCTTCACCTATCCTGTGATTCAGTGAGTCAAAACAGTCACTCCGGGAGCAAACCCACTGGACACTATTGGCAATAGACACTCTGTTCCATGTTAGAATAGAAAAATCGATACTCGAACCCATTGCAGAACGATTCCACCTTCTATGACAGCCACATATTTAGGTCAATAGCTGCTCATATCCGTTGGTTGCGAGAGTGAGATCGCGTGTTCGAGGCGTAAATGCGCTGAACAGTATTGGCAATAGATATCGTAATTTACTGCATGAACATTCAGATTGAAATTCAAACCGTCGGGGAACATTACCAATTGGTATAATGTCATTTTAGTAGCCGAGCAGCATAATTTTATGCATGAATTAAATGATCGAGAGTTAAATCGCTCGACAACGTTACCACTTTCTGTGAGAGACGAAAGGCTAAGTCAATAGCATCACCCATCCCGCGATTTCGAGAGCCGATCCGGGTATTTCGAGGGTCAATCCGCTGTATGCTATTGGTATTGGACACTGTAGATCACCGTTTGAATATTAAAGTTCACAGTCACACATTTGTCGAACGTTACATATTGGTATAATGTTAATAGTTTTACGAAATCCTTACCCTCCGAGAGCCTATACCGCTGTGTCGAGAGTTCAACGTCGTGTTCAGAGATACAAATTAGTATATCTTGTAGAGACGGGCACCTTAATTTCATGTATCTATAGGAAGCTCTGGAGTCAATACTTTCGAAAATGTTACCAGATTCTTCGGCAGTCGAACGGCTGATTCAATAGCTTTACCTATACTTGTGATTCCGGCAGTCAAGCCGGGATTTTCTGGAGTAAATCCGCTTAGCGTATGGGCAAAAAGACACCTTAATTCACGGTATGAATATTAAAGTAGAGAGGCAAAACCGTTTGAGAGCGTTACAAGATGGTATAAAGTCAAACGTTTTACAGAAGGCCTTACTTTCGGCGATCCTCACCGGCATCATCGAGAGTATAACTTCGTGTCCAGAGAAACACATTAGTAACATTTTAGTGACGGCAGCTTAAATTCATGTATGATTTCGAAGAGCGAGGGTTAAACCATTCAGGATCGTTACCACCCCTTTTGTGTGTCGAAAGGCTGAGTCAATACCTTCACCTATCCAGTGACTCTGGAAGGTGGGGGGGGGGCAATGTTCTCCGCTTAAATCCACAGGACATTATTGGCAATAGACTCCTTAATTCACGGTAGGAATATTAAGGGAGGTAGTCATACTGCTGTAGAACGTTACCTATTGCTATACAGTCAAACTTTCTAGCGAAGGGATTACCTTCCGAGAGCTGACCCGCTGCAGTGAGATTATAATACCGTGTTCATGGGTACGAACTAGTATTCAGTTTAGCAACGAGCACCTTAAATTATTGCATGAACTAGAAGATCGCGGGTCAAACCGATCGGGAACGTTACCACGTTCCGTCCGAATCGAAAGTCGAAGCCAGTAGCTTCAGCTTTCCTGTGCTTGCGAGAGTCAAACTAGCTACCCCGGGCGAACAACCGCTGAAGGGTGTTGGCAATTAACACGGCAATTTGCGGTGTAAATAGCAATATGGAAATTCGGACCATCGTAGAACAATACCTACTGGTATACGCTCCAACTTTTTACCTGATACCTTACCCTCCGAGAACCCAACCCGCTGCAGCAGGTGTCTCGCTAAGGGTTCATGGAAACAAATTAGTAGACACTTTAGCAGACTGACATTTTATTTGCATGTATCAATAGGAAAATGGAGTGTCAAATCTATCTAAAATGTTACCCCTGTTATGACAATGATATGACTAAGTCAATACCTTCCCAGGTCGCATGATTCCATGAAACAGTTGAGCAATTCCGGGGGAAATACGCTGAACACTATTGGCCAATAGACACCTTAATTCACGGTTTGAATGTTAATCAAGAGAGTCATGCGATTTGAGAGTGCTTGCAATTGGTATAAAGTCAAACGTTTTACGCACGGCCTTACTTTCCGAGAATCTCACCCGCTGGTTCGAGAGTAAAACTTCGTGTTCTGAGAAAGATGTTATTAAATATTTTAGTGACGAGCACCGTAATATCATGCATGACTTAGAAGATCGAAACTCAAACCTTTCGAGAACATTCCCAACTTCTGTGAGAGACGAACGGACAAGTCAATAGCTACACCTACACCTATGATTCCGAGGGTCCAACCAGGTATTCTGAGAGTAAATCAGCTGATCTTTATTGACAACAGACTCCTTACACCGTGGTGCATTTTAAAATAGAGCGTCACAACGTTTGAGACCGTTACCAGTTACTACAATGTCAAGCGTTTTACAGAAAGCCTTACCGACCGAGGAGCATACCCGCGGTATCGAAGGTGTAACATCGTGGGTAGAGAAAGACATTAGTATAAATTATGGTGACGGCACCTATATTTCATGTATGAATTAGGAGGTCGAGCGTCAAACAGCTCGAGGGCGTTGCCACACTCTGTGTGAGATGGCCGGCTAAATGAACAGCTTCTCCTATCCTGGGATACCGCCGAGTGCCAAGTAGGTATTCCAGCAGTATATTGGAGGGACAGAGTTGGCAATAGACAACTTAATTTAGAGAGTTTGAATATAGAAATAGATCGTGACACCGTTTGAGAACGTTACCAATTGCAATAATATCAAACGTTCTACCGAAGACCTAACTGTCTGCGAATACCCACCCCGCTACATCGGTTGTATAACCTCATCTTCAGAGAAAGAAATGGTACTGATTTAAGTGACGGGCACCTTAACTTCATGTATGTATTAGAAAATGGAGGGTCAAGCAGTTCGAGAACGAATCTTTGAGATTCGAAAGGGCGAAGTCAATAGCTTAACCGATCCTGCGATTCCGAGAGTCAAACCACGTATTCCAGGTGTGAGCCGCTGAACTGTATTGGTAATTGACACCCCAATTCACGGTATGTATATTAAGGTAGATAATCCGTTTGAGAAAGATACCGTTTGGTATAAAGTCAAACGTCTATCAGAAAGCCTTACCGTGTCTGAAGCTATCCCGCAGTATCGAGAGGATAACTACGTTTTTAGAGAAACAAATTAGATTATATTTTTGTGATGGCACCTAAAATTCATGTATGAATTAGAAGATAGAGCGTCAAACCCTTTGTGAACGTTTCGAATTGTTATAAGGTCAGACGCTTTACCGAAGGCCTCATCTTCCGCGAACCTCACCTGCTACATCGAGAGTATGAGTTCTTGTTCAGAGATACAAATTAGTATTCGTTTCTGTGACGGGCATCTCAACTTCATGTACGAATTGGATTATCGAGGGTCAAACCACTCGAAAATGTTGGCACTTTCTGTGAGAGGCGCTCGGATAAGTCAATAGCTTCACCCATCCCGTGATAACGAAAATGGATCCCGGGAAATCCGGGAGTAAGTCCGCTGCAGAGCATTGGCAATTGACAGCTTGATTCACTGTTTGTATATTAAAGAAGGGCGTCATACCGTTGAGAGAGTTACCAATTGGTATGAAGTCAATCGTTTTACCGGAGGCCTCACCTGCTACACCGAGAGTATGAGTTCGTGTTCAGAGAGCTCATTGACATCATGTATGAATTACAAGATCGATGGTCAATCCGCTCGAGACCTTCGCCACCTTCTGTGAGAGACGAACCGCTAATTCAATACCTTCACATATCCTGCGATTCCGAATATGAAACCAGGTATTTCGAGAGCTAGTCCGCTGTGCAGTATTGTCATTAGTCGTATTACTCCACGTTATGAATGCTAAAGTACAGAGTCAAGCCGTCATAGAACGTTACCTAAAGGTATGGAGTCAAACTTCTAACCTAAGGGCTTACCTTCCGTGAACCTAAGCCGTATCCAGAATATTTCATCGAGTTCGTAGAATCAATGTAGTATTTATTTTGATGGCCGGTACCTTAATTACGTATATCAATAACAAGATCACGCGACAACCCTTTCGGTAACGTCATCACATACTTTGATAATCACATGGCGAAGTCAACTGCTTCACTTAACCTGTGGTTTCAGATCCTATCTAGGTATTCCCGGAATAAACCCGCTGGAAGGTATTGGAAATAGAAACGATCTTTCAGTGTTGGAATATTAAAGTAGAGCGTCAAACCGTTGTAGAACTATACCTACTCGTATACATTCTAACTCTTTCCCGTAGGCCTTACAATCCAAAATGCTAACCCGCTATATTTAGGGTACTATTTCGTGTTCCGAGAAGCAAATTAGTAGACATTTTAGTGACTGGCACCTTCAGTTCATGTATTTACCAGAGGATGTTAGGTCAGACCGTTCGAGAACGATACCACCCCCTTTGCAAGTCAGACGGATAAGTCACTAGTTCCACACACCCTGTATTTCCGAGAGTGCAAGCAGGTAATCCAAGAGTAAATACGCTGAACACTATTGGAAATAGACATCTTGGTTCACAGTTTGATTATGAAAATCGAGCGCCAAGCCGTTTGAGAATATTATCAGTTGGTATAATGACAAACGCTTCACCAAAGGCATTACCTTCCGCAAACTATACTCGCTTCAGTGTTAGTATATCGTCGTTGTCGGAGGGCGAATTAGTGTACATTTTATTCACGACCACATTAATTTGTTGCATGAATTAGATGATGGGGGATCAAACCGTTCGAGCCCGTTACCGCCTTGTATGAGATTCGACAGGCTAAGTCAATAGCTCCAGATATCCTGTGACTCCGAGAGTCAAACTTGGTATTCCGGGAGTAATTCCCCTCAACAGTATGCGCAATGGACACCTTCATTCACGGTTTGCATATTAAAGCAGACCGCCAAGCCATAGAAGAAAATAACATATAGGTGTCTGGTCAAACTTGTTATAGAATGCCTTACCCTCCGAAAAACTAACCCGCTTTATCGACAGCAAATCTTCGTGTTCAGAGGATCAAATTACTGAAAATTTTAGTGACTGGGGCCTTAATTTTATTATGAATAAGAAGATCAAGGCTCAACCCGTTCGAGAAAGTTACCACCTTCCTTGGGATTCGAACGTCTAAGCCAATAGCTTCACCTATTCTGTGATTCTGAGAGTCAAATCAGGAAATCCGGTGTAAATCTCCTGAACAGTATTGGTAATGGACACATTCATTCACTGTTTGAATATTGCAGTAGAGCTTCAATCCGTTTGTGAACGTTACTAATGTTTATAAAAGTCAAACTTCTTACGGAAGGCCTAACCTTCCGCGAACCTCAGCGCCCTGATCGAGAGTATAATGTCGTGTTTAGGGAAAGAAATTAGTACTCATTTTCAGTGACGCGCTCCATAACTTCATGTATGAGTTAGAAGATCGAGCATCAAACCCTTCGATAACGTTGATACCATCTGTGAGGGACGAACGGCCAAGAAATAGGTTCACCCATCCTGTGATTCCGAGAGTCGAACCAGGTATTACCGGAGTAAGTCCGCTGCATATTACTGGTAATTGACACTATAATTCACGGTATGAATATGTATGCAGAGCGTCATGCTGCGTGAGAGCGTCACCAAATGGTAATGAATAATTTCGTGTCCAGGGAAGCACATTAGTATACATTTTAAAGACGGACACCATAATTTCGTGCATGAACTATAAGATCGGATTTCGATGCGATCCAGAGCTTCACCACGTCCGCTGAGTGTCGACTGGCTGTATCAGTAGCTTCACCTATCCAGTGAATCCGAGATTCATGCCAGATATGCCGGGAGGAAATTCGTTCAGCAGTATTAACAATAGAATCCTTATTTATCGGTTTGAATATTAAAGGAGGGCATCAAGCCGTTTGAGAGCGTTACCAATTTGAATAACGGCAAACGTTTCACCCATGCCACACTTTACGCGAAGCTCAGCCCCGTCGTCTCGAGTATAACTTCGGGTTCAGTCAATCAAATTGTTATTGATTTCAGTGACGGTCACCTTAACTTGCTGTGTAAATAAGAAGATTGTGGGTCAAACCGATCGAGAACGTTATAAACTTCTTTCGAAATCGAACGGCCAAGTCAATAGCTTCACCCAACCTGTGATTCCTAGCGCCAAACAAGTTATTCCTGGAGTAAATCCGCCGTACATCATTGGCATTGGACACCCTATTTCAGGCTATAGATATTAAGGTACAGAACTGAACCGATGTAGAGCGTTACGTATTGGTATATGGTGAAACATGTTGCCGAAGGACTTACCGATCGAGAAGCTAAACCCCTGTATCGAGAGCATAACATCGTGTTCACAGAAGGATAGAAGTATGCCTTTTAGTCACGGGCACCTCAATTTCATGTATTAGATAGAAGATAGGGTGTCAAACCGTTCGAGATCGTTTGTACCTTCTGGAAGAATCCAACTGCCGCGCCGATAGCTTCACCAACCCTTGTGATAGAGAGAAACAAGCCTGATATTCCAGAAATTAAACCGCTGAACTGCATTGGCAATAGGCACTGTAATTCTCGGTACGGATACTAAAATAGAGACACAAACTGTTTGAGAACGTTACCATTTGATATATCGTCATACTCCTTAACGCACATCCTACCGTCCGAGAATATAAGATAGACACTTATTACCGAAAGCCTTACGATCCACGAAGTTAATCCGCTGTATCGAGAGTATAACTTCTTGTTTAGAGAATCCTATTAGTTTACATTATAGTGATAGCACACTAATTTCTTGTATAAATTAGAAGATGCAGTGTAAAATAATACCAGACCGTAACCACCTTCTATGATGCTCAAACAGACAAGTGAATACATGCACGTGTCCTGCGATTGCAAGAGTCAAGCAGGTATTGCGAGAGTAATTCTGCTGAACAGTATTATTTTGAGATATCTTGCTACACGGTTTGAATATTAAAGCAGCCTGTCAAACCGGTGAAGATCGTTACCAATTGCTACAAAGTCAACCGTCTTACCGAAGATCTTATCGTTCGAAAAACAAACCGCCTGTATCGAGCGTATAACATCGTGTTCAGAAAAGAAAAGTTAGTCACCATTTCAGTGACGAGCACCTTAACTTTATGTACGAATTAGAATGTCGAGGATCAAACCGTTCGAGATCGTTACCACCTTCTGTTAGAGACGAAAGGCTATGCCAATAGCTCCACCTTTCCTGTGATTCCGAAAGTCAAATCAGGTATTTCGGGAGTCCAGCCGCTGTACAATATTGGCAGTGGAGACCTCAGTTCACGGCTAGAATATTAAAGTACAGAGTCAAGCATTCGTAGACCGTTACATATTGGGATAGTGTCAAAAGTTTTACAGTAGACTTTACCATCCGTGAAATTAACTCGATGTTTGTAGAGCATTACTACGTATTCAGAGATACAAATTAATATACATTTCTGCGAATGGCACCGTAATTTCATGTATGAATGAGAAGATCGAGGATGGAACCGTCCGAGAATGATACCACCTTCTGTCTGAACTGGAACGTACAACACAATAGCTGCACCTATCTTGTGGGTCGGAGTGTCAGACTAGGTATACCAGAAGTATATCCGCTGAAGAGTATTGACAATGGACATTTTAATTCTCGGTTTTAATGATAAAGTATAGCCTCAATCCGTTCGAGAACGTTACCAATCCCTACGAAGTGAAACATTATACCGAAAGCATTACAGCCCGGAAGTTATCCCGCTGCTTGGAGACTATAAGTTCGTGCCCAGAGAAACACAATAGCTTACAGTTTCGAGACGGACACCATAATTTCGTGCATCAATTAGAAGATCGAGGATCAAGCCTATCCAGAACGTTGCCACGTCCCGTGAGGGACGAACGGCTAAGTCATTAGCTTTCACCTATCCTGCGATTCCGATAGACAAACCAGGTATTGCCGGAGTAAGTCCGCTGAATGGTAATGGCTGTTGACAACTTAATTCAGGGTTTGAATATTATAGCACTCAGTTAAACCGTTGTAGATCTTTACCCATTCGCATAGAATCAAATTGCTTACCGAACGCCTTACCTTCCGAGAAGACCAACCCTCTGTAAGGTGTGTCTTGCTTAGTGTTCATGGAAACATAAAAGTAGCCATTCTAGTGACGGGACCTAATTTCATGAATGAATTATAAAATCCACGGTCTATCCTTTCGGGAATATAATTTATACTAATGTGGTTCTATATCCTCGAAGTCACACCGTCGATACAGAGGGTTTTCTTCTCGGTCGGTTTGGCATTCTGAAAAACACTTGACTTTGAAGAAACTGGTAACGATCTCACACGGGGTGATGCAATATTTCAAAATGAAAACCACGGAGTACGGAGTCTGTAGCCAAAAATGATCGGCGGATTTACTCTTGCAATACCTGGTTGGACTCTCGGAATCACAGGATAAGTGAAGCTATTGACTTAGCCGTTCCATTCATAAAGCAGGTGGTAGCGTTCCCGAACAGCTTGACTCTCGATTTTTCAATTCGTACATGAATATAGGGCTTGCGTCTGCTAAAATGACTACTGATTTGTTTCGGCGTGAACAGTAAGCAAGACACTGCCTTCAGCGGAATGCCTTCCGTACAAAATTGACTATATACGAAAAGGTAATATTCCACGACCGTTAAATTCTCTACAAAATATTCATATCGTGAATTAAGGTCTGCCTCGTCAATACTGTACAGCGCATTTACTCCCGCAATATCGGGCTTGACTTTCGGTATAACAGGATAGGTGATGCTATTGACTTAGCCTTTCGTCTCTCCGTGAATGTGGTAGCATTGGTGAGCGATTTGACTCCCGATCTATTAATTCATGCATCATTTTAAGGCGCTCGCCACAGAAATGAAAATTGATATACTTCTTTGAACACGATGTTATACTCTCGAAACGGCGGATTAGCTTCTCCGAAGGTATGGGGATCGGTAAAGTGTTTGACTTTATACCAATTGTCAACGCTCTAAAACGCTATGACGCTTACATTAACATTCAATCCGCGAATTAAATTGTCTATTGCCAAAACTCTTCAGCGGGCATTCTCCCGGAATTCCTAGTTTGACTCTCTTAACTTCATGATAAGTGATGCTATGGACATAGCTGTTCGACTCACTCAGAAGATGGCAACGATCTCGAACAACTTGATGCTCATACTCTCGATACTGCAGGTTATGTTCTCGGAATGTAAGAGCATCGAAAAAAGGTTTGATTCCATACGAACATGTAACGTTCTGTAACGGTGTGACGGTCTGCCTTAAAATTCATAACTTGCACTACGGCGTCAATCGCCAATTCTCACTCTCGGAATCACAAGATATGTGATGCTATTGACTTATCAGTTCGACTCTTATAGGAGGTGGTAACGATCATCGGACGATTAGACATTCTATATTCTAATTCATACATGAAATAATGGCGCCCGTCACTAAAGTGTATACTAACGTGTTTCTCTATCCACGAAGTTCGATAAGAAGTTCATACCTTCGTTACGGCGAGTTAGCTTCTCGGACTGTAAGGCTTTCGGTAGAACGCTTGACTTTGTAGCAACTGGTAACGATCTCAAACGGGATGACGCTTCATTTTAAAATGCAAACCATGGACTAATGTGTCTGTTGCCAATACTGATCAGCGGATTTACTCTCGGAATACCTGGTTGGACTCTCGGAATACCTGGTTGGGCTCTCGGAATCACTGGTACCGTTAGAGCTATTGCTTTCAACGTTGGACTCTCAAAGAGGGTGGTAACGTTCACGATCGGTTTACCTCCCGACCTTTTAATTCATACATGAAATTAAGGTGCCCGTTATTGAAATGAATAATAATTAGTTTTTCTGAACACGATGTTATACTCTCGATGTAGCGGGTGATGTTCGCGGAAGGTAAGGCCTTCGGTAAAACGTTTGGCTTTTATCCAATTCGTAACGTTCTACAGCCGTAGGACGTTCCGTGTTAATATTCAAACCATGAATAAAGGAGTCCATTGCCAATAGTGTACGGTGGCATTACGCCAGTAATGCTTTGTTTGACTACCAGAATTGCAAGTTAGGCGAAGCTCGTGACATAGACGTTCGATACTTAGGGAAGGTGCGACCGCTCTTGATCGGTTTGACTGTCGATTTTCCTATTCATATATGAAGAACGCTGTGCGTTTGATATAAGGGCTACAAATTTGTGTCCGTGGGCACCAAGCATGATATTCGATACAGCGGGATAGGTTCAAGGAAGGTACGGTATTCGGTGGAAGGTTTGACTTTATACCAATTGGTTGTGCTCTCCTACGGTTTGCCGCTCTACTTTAATATTCATACCGAGATCTAAGGTTGCCTATTCCCAATACTTTTCATCAGATTGTCTCCCAGAAATCACGGTTTGACCCTCGAAATCGCAGGATAGGAGAAGCTATAGCCCTAGCCGATCGACACTCAAAGAGGGTGGTAACGTTCTCGATCGGATTCACCAACGATATTCTAATTCATACATGAATTTAAGGTGCCGGGACTGAAATATATATTAATTTGTTTCTTTGAACAGGAAGAAATGCTCTCTGTGCGGTGGGTTACCGTCTCCGATAGTTGGGCTATCGGTAAAATATTTGACTCCATACCAATTGGTAACCCTCTACAACCGTTTTTATTGCGTCTATTCGCAATACTGACCAGCGTAATTACTCCTGGAATAATTACGGAATAATTATTTGACTCTCGGAATCACAGGTAGGTGAACCTATCGCTGGCTGTAATCACAGGATTTATGAAGCAATTGACTTAACCGTACGATCTCAGTTAAGGTGGTAACATTCTCGAACGGTTTGACCCTCGATTTTGCTATTCGTACATGAAAACAACTTGCGCGCCTGCTAAAACGATACTAATTTCAATCACTGAGCACGATATTATACTCGCGATACAGTGCGTTAGGCATCCGGTGGGTAAGGTCTTCCGTAAGACGTTTGACTTAATACAAATGGGTAATGTTATCAGACGGATTGACGCTCTACATTAATATTCAAACCGTGAATTATGGTGTGCATTGAAAATAGTGCACAGCGCATTGACTCCAGGGGTACTTGGTCTGTCCCTCGGAATAATAGGATATGTGCACCCATTAGCTTAACAGTTCGGCACTCAAAGAAGGTGGGATCGTTGTAGGACTGTTTGACACTCAATCTTTCCATTCATACACGATGATAGGTCGTCTGTAAAAATGTCAACTAATTTTTATCCGTGCGCGCCATGCAAGACGCTCGCGACAAGGGGATATGTTCTCGGAACGTAATGTATTCGGTACGAAATGACTTTATACAAATTTGTAATATTCTACGACAGTTTGACTCTCTACTATAATATTCATACCGTGAGTTAAGCTGTCTCTTGCCGATATTGCGCTGGGAATTTACTCTCGGCGTACCTGGTTTGCGTCTCGGAATCATAGGATGGGAAATGCTATTGACGTATATCTGCGATTCTCAAGGAATGTGGTAATGTATTCGCACGGTTCAACTCCCGTTTATGCTATTCTTACACAGAAATAAGGTGTCCGTCTGCTATAGTATGTACCATTTTGTTTCCGCGAACAGTCAGCTAAACACTCCCTACACCAATCTAGGCTTCTCGGAAGGCGAGGCTGTCGGTAAGAGTTTGATTTTATACGAATACGTGTCGTTCTACAAAGGATTGACTCTGTCATTTAAAGTTCATACCGTGAACTATGGTGTCAATTAGCAATAGTGTGCCGCAGATGGATTCGCGAAATTCTTGGTTTCCGTAGCGGAGTATCATGATAGGTGAATCCTTTGATTTAACCATTCGACACTCAAATATGGGGGTATCGTTCACGAACGGTTTGACTATCACTCTTCTTATGCATATGTGAAATTATGTTGCCCGTCACTAAAATGAACACAAATTTGCTTCCTGAAACACGAAGTTATACTCTCTATTCAGCCGGTGAGTTTCTCAGACGGTAAGGGTTTCCGTAAGAAGATTGACCGTGGACCAAATGGTAATGTTCATCCACAGGTTGGACTCTCTAACTTAATATTCATGCTGTGAAAAAGCGTGTCTAATGCCCTATTGTACAGCGGGTTTAGTCGCGGATTACTACTCCCGCAATCACAGGATTGGGGATGGCATTGACTTAGCGCTTCTACTCTCCAAGAAGGTGGTAACATTCTCGAATGTTTTGACATTCGATCTCCTGTTTCATATGTAAATTTAATCTGCCCGTCTCTCAAATGAAAGCTAATTTGCTTCTCGAAACAAGAAGTAATACTTTCGATACAGAGGGTTAGGTTCTCGGACAGTAAGGCATTCCGTTTGAATACTGATCCAAATTGGAAATATTCACCGTCGGCTTGACTGTCTACCTTAATATTCATACCGTGAATTATGGTGTGTATGGCGAATAACCTTCAGCGGCTGTACACCCCGATCACGTGGTTTAACTCTCGCAAGCACAGGGACATGTGACACTGCAGACTTGGACATTCGACTATCAATGAAGCTATTGTGTCAGCTGTGCGACTCTCAAGAAAGGTGGTAACGATCTCGAACGGTTTCACACTCGACCTCATAATTCATACATGAAATTTAAATGCCGTTACTAAAATGTATACTAATGTCCGTCTCTAAACACGAAGTTATACTCTCGATATAATGCGTCTAGATCGGCTTGACTCGCTACTTTAATATTCATACCGTGAATTAAGGTGCCTGTTGCCAATACATTTCAGCGGATCTAATCCGGTAATACCATGTTTGACTTTCGGAATCACATGATAGGTGAAACTATTGACATAGACGTCCGTCTTTCAAGGTTGGTGGTAACGTTCGCGAGCGGTTTGACCATCGGTACACTAATTCATACATGATATTATGGTGCACGACACTAAGATGTATATTAATTTGTCTCTCTGAATACTAAGTTATACTCACCAGACGGCGGGTTATCTTCTCTGAAGGTAAGGTCTTCGGAAAAAAGATTGTCTCACTACTAATTCGTAACGTTCTTCAGCGGTTTGCCTCTGGAGTTTAATATTTGTACCGTGAAATAGGGTGTATGATGCCAATACTGTTCAGCGGATTTACTGCCGGAATTCCTGGCTTACCTCTCTGAATCACTGGATAGGGGAGGCTATTGACTCTGCTGTCTGGAATATCATAGACAGTAGTAACGGTCTTGAACGGTTTGACACCCGATCTTCTCATTCATTCCAGAAAATACTGTGCCCGTACTAAAATTTATAGTAATTTGTTCCACTATACACGATGTTATTCTCCCGATACATTAGGTTAGATTCACCTCAGGTAAGGCTTTCGGTAAAAGGTTTGACTCGATGCAAATTGGTAACGTTCTCAAATAGTTTGCCGCTCTACCTTAATATACAAGCTGAGAAATATGGGGTTTAATGCTAATACTGTTAAGCGGATTTTCTCCCGGAATAACATGTCTGACAATCAGAATCACAAAATAGGTGTAGCTATAGAATTATCAGTTCGATACTCAGAGTGTGAGGTATCGTTACCAAACGGTTTAACCCTTGATCTTGTAATTCCTAAAAGAAATAATGGGGCCCGTCACAAAGATGTAGATTAATTGCCTTCGCTACACGCGAAGTTGTACTGTCTCGGAAGGTATGTCCTTCGGTAAAACTTTTGACATTAATACAAATAGGTAATGTTCTACAAAGCATAGACCATGTACTTAAATATTCAAACCGTGAATCATGGAGTCCACTGCCTATAGTATACAGCGGAATGACTCCGGGAATTCCTGGATTGACGCTTGTAATCGCAGTATACGTGAAACTATTGATTTAGCAGTTCGTCTCTCACAGATGGTGACATCTTTCTCGAGAGGTTTAGAAATCGATCTCTTAATCTGAGAATGAAATTAAGGTGCTCTTCAGTAAATGTATACTAGTTCGTACCTCAGATCACGGTGTTATACTCGCGACACAGCTGGCCTGTGTTTCAGAGGGAATGGCATTCAGTAAGAAGTTTAACCCTGCCCGAATTGGTAATGTTCTACAACTGCTTGACGGCCTTCCTTAATATTCAATCTGCAAATTAAGGTATCTATTGCCAATGCTCGTCAGCCGATTTACTCCAGGAATACCTGGTTTTACTCTCCGTAGCACTGGATAGTTCATGCTATTGACTTAGCCGTTCGTCTTTCACAGAATGTGTCAACGTTCTCGAACGGTGTGACTATCGATCTTGGAATTCGACATGAAGATAACGTACCCGTCACTGAAATGAATACTAATTTCTTTCTGTGAACACGAACTTATACTCTCGATGACGGCGGTGAGGTTCTGTGAAAGTATGGACTTCGGCAAAACGTTTGACCTTATACCAATTGTCAACGCGCCCAAAACGCTTGGCGCTCTACTGTAACATTCAAACCGCGAATTAATGTGTCCATTGCCAACACTTTTCAGCGGATTTACACCTGGAATACCTGGTTTCACTATCGGAATAACAGGATAGGTGAAGCTATTGTCTCAGCTGTTCGACTCTCAAAGAATATGGGATCGTTCTCGAAGGTTGTGACTCTCGATTATTCTGTTCATACAAGAAAATGAGATGTGCTCCAGCTATAATGGCTACTAGTTGGTTTCCGTAAGCACTATACATGACACTCTCTGCAGCGTGTGTGGTTCTTGGAAGACATGGCATTCGGAATAAAAAATGGTATCATACCAACTGATAATGTTTTCCGACGGCTAGAGTTTAAACCTCAATTTTCAAAACGTGAATTATGGTGTCTGTTGCCTACACTGTTCAGCCGATTTACTCCAGGAATACCTAACTTGACATTCGGAATCACTGGATAAGTGAAGATATACAGTTAGCCGTTCGTCTCTCAAAGAGTATGGTAACGTTCTCGAACGGTTCGAGCCTAGGCCTTCTAATTCATACAGAATTTTAAGGTGCCGACACTAAATTTATACACGGTGATTCCATAAACACGTAGCCCTACCGTCGATACGGTGGGTTAGCTGCGCGGCCGATAAGGCATTCTGTAAAATGTTTGTTTCCATAGCAATTGTAGTGCTCTCACTTGGTGTAGCGCTCTATTTTAATATTGAATCCGCGAATAAAGGTATCTATTACCAATAATGTAAAGCGGATTTACTCCCGGAATATCACGTTTGACTTTCTGAATCACAGGATGTACGAAGCTACTGACATAACCGTATGAATCTGAAAGAATGTGGTAACATTCTCGAACGGTTTGACCATCGACCTTCTCGATCATACGTGAAATTTAGGTGCCAGGCACTAAAGTGTATACGAATTTGTTTCTCTGAGCACCATGTTATACTCTCGTTGAAGCGGGTGAAGTTCGTGGATGGTGAGGCCTTCGGTAAAGTGTTTCACTTTATAAAAGTTGGTAACGTACACAAACGGTTTTACGATCTATTTTAATTTTCAAACTGTAAATTATGGTGTCAGTTGCCAACATTCTTTAGCGGACATACTCTCGGATTACCTGATTTGAATCTCGTAATCAGAGGATATATGGAGTTATTGAGTTATACGTTCGACACTCAAAGCGAATGCTAAAGGTCACGAACGGTTTCACCACCGACTTAGTAATTCCTACATGCAGATAAGGTGACCGTCACTGAAATGAATACTAATTTCTTTCTCCGCATACGAGGTTATATTCTCGATGCAGCGGGTTAGTTTTCCGGTGGGGAAGGGCTTCGGTGAAGCGTTTGACTACGTATCAATTGGTAACGCTCTCATACGGTTTGACCCTCTGCTTTAATATTCTAACCGCGAATTAAGTCGTTTGATGCAATACTGCTCAGCGGATTTAGTCCTGGGGTACCTGGTTATTTGTCGGAATCGCAAGATACGTGTGGATGTCGTCTTAACCGCTCGACTGTGAAGCAGGATGGAAACGGTCTCGAACGTTTTGACCCTGGATTTTCTAATTCATACATGACATTGAGGTGCAGGTGACTAAAATTCATAATATGTTGCTTCCCTGAACACGATGATATACATTCGGTACAGTGGATTAGCTTCTCGGAAGGTCCGACCTGCGGTACAATGTTTGACTCTATACGATTAGGTATCGCTCTTCAATGGTCTGGCGCTCCACTGTAAGATTCAAACCCTGAATCAAGTTGTCTGTTACAAATAATTTTCATCGAACTTACTCCCGGAGTTCCTGGACAACTCTCGTAATCACTGGATAGGTGGAGCTACTGACATAGGCGTGCGAATCTCATGGAAGGTGGTCACGTTCTCGAACGCATTAAATCCCGACGGTGAAAGTCATACACAACGATGTGTTGTCCTTCCCCTAAAATTTCAACTAATTTGTTTCTGCTGACATTAATCAGGAAACTCGCTACAGCAGAATTGGATCTAGGAAGCTTGGGTATTCGAATAAGGTATGACTCTACACGAATTGGTAATGTTCTCCGACGGTTAGACTCTCTACATTAATATTAATACCGTGAAGGAAGGTCACAATTCCCAATAGTCTTCAGTGCATTTACTCCGGTGTTACATGATTTGACTCTTGGAATCACTGGACATCTGAAGCTATTGACGAAGCCGTTCGTATCTCATAGATGGTTGTAACAATCTCGAACCATTTCACCCTCGATCCTCTAAATCATGCATCAAATTAAGGTACTCGTCACTAAAATATATACTAGTTCGTAGCTCTGAATACGCTATTATGTTATCGATACTGGTGGTCTGTTTTTAGGTGGGTGAGGCCTTCGGTCAAACATTTGACTATATAGCAATAGGTAAGGTTCTCAAACGGTTTCACGCTCTACATAAATATTCATGCCGTGAATTAAGGTGATAAATGCCAATACTCATCAGCGGACTTACTCTCAGTTTTCCCGGGATGCCCCTCGGAATGACGGGATATGACTTTGCCGTTCGTATTTTACATATGGTGGTAATGTTCTCGAACGGTTTGACACTCGACCTTTTAATTCATACGTAGAGTTAAGGTGCCCGCCACTGAAATGTAGATTAATTTCTTTCCCTGAGCACGAAGTAATACTCTCGAAACGGCGAGTTTGCTTCTCCAAGTGCAAGGCCATCGATAAGATGTTTGACTTTATACCAATTGGTATCGATCTCAAACGGTTTGACGCTCTACTGTAATATTCAAACTGAGAATTAAGGTGTCTATTGGCAATACTGCTCAGCGTATTTGCTCCCGGAGTACTTCGTTTTTCTGTTGGAATCGCAGGATAGGTGAAGGTATTGACATGGCCGTTCGGCACCCAGGGAAGGTGGTAACTTTCTCGATACGTTTAACACTCAATCTTAGAATTCATACATGAAATTAATGTGCCCGTGTCTAAAGTGTAAACTAATATGATCCTCTAAACACGGAGACATCATCTGGATGCAGCGGGTTAGCTTCTCCGAAAGTAAGCCCTTCGGTAAAAAGTTTGACTATATAGCAATAGGGAACGTGCAACAACAGTTTGATTCTGTTAATTAATATTCATACCATGAAATTGCGTGTCTAATGCCAATACTGTTCAGCAGGTTCAGAAGCGGACTACCTGGTTTGACTAGTATTGTGGTGAGCTAATTTTATTGCATACATAATATGAAAATTTGTTCGATTAAAATTTGCTGCTGTTGACAAATTTTATTAAATTTAAAATATAAATAAGCTGATTACTTAGCTGATAGATTCATAATCTGCCGATATGTTATAAAAATTTAATTTTATATGAAATATATATTTAATAATTAATTTCATACTATTCTAGTAGTATAAATAATTAATTTTATACTATTTTAGTCGGGTAGTACAAATTAATTTATTATAAGTAATTAAATTTATATTATTTCAGACGAGTAGTATAAACTAATTTATTATAAATAACTAATTTTATACTATTTTAGTCAAGTAGTATAAATTATTTTATTATAAATAATTAATTTTATTCTATTTTAGTAGTATAAATAATTAATTCTATATTATTCTAGTTGAGTAGAATATAATTATAATTAAATTATAATATTAGTTTATTACATAATTATACTTCAGAATGTGATTTATTTAATATTTATAGGTATATTAATTAACTTGTAATAATTTATTTAAAATCTATGAGTATTAAATAAATATTTATTTAATGAGATTGATAAATTATTTAATTTATTCAAGTATACAAAACCTATAAATACTGAAAATTGTTTAATATTAATACGTTTATTAATTGTTTAATTTATTTAAAAACACAAAATATATAAGTATTATAATTTATTTTAATATTTTCTTGGTTTATTAATTTAATAAGGATATAAAACCTATAAACATTAAATGAATATAGTTTATTAATATTTATAGGTTTATTAATTATTTAATTCATTTAAGGATACAAAACCTATAAAATATTAAAAATTATTTATTTTAATTTTTTTTTGGCTTATGAATTTAATTTATTTAAGGATATTACTAATATCTATAGGCTTATTAATTATTTAATTTATTTACGAATACAAAACCTATAAATATTAAAAATTATTTATTTTAATACTTCAGAGGTTTATTAATTTAATTTATTTAAGGATATAAAAGATAAAAATATTAAATGAATATTGCTTTCAATATTTATAGGTTTATTAATTATTTTATAATAATGTATTTAAAGTTGCAAATTTATGAATACTGAAAGTTATTAATTTATTAATTTATTTTAATATTTTATGGGTTTATTAATTATATATAATAATTTATTATATATATATAATATTCCTGATAAAAGGAATATTTTGACAAGATATTTATATAAATTTATTTGCTATTATTAGTTAAAAAAATTTTTAAATAATTTCAAAAATTATAGTATAATTTAATTTTAAATAAATTATACGAATTGATTTTGAAATATAAATCTATAAATTTTATATATTTAATATTTATTTTGTATTTATTTTATGTATTATTATCAAATATTATTTTAAAGTGATTTATTTTTGAGATTGTAACATTTAATAGAATTAGAATAATTAATTTAAATTCTAATAATAAATTATCGAGTTTATTGATCTTTTATATATCAATAATTTCTAGAATTTTATTGGTAATTTTTATAATAAATTTTATAAATTTGGTTGAAATAATTTATTTGGAAAATTTATTAAATTATTTTTTATTCATGTCATTGATAATATAATTAGGATTATTTACTTTTCATTTTTTACTAATTATATCTTATGAGTTAATAATATTTAATTGTATTTTTTTATTTTCAACTTTAATAAAATTTATTATTTTAAATTTTTGTTTAAATTTAAAATTAGATTATGAAATAATTTTATGTGGAATTTTTAGAATTATATATTTATCTATTTATATAATAAAATTAATTAATATAAAAGAAAGAATTAGATGTTCAACTTTAATATTAAATTATATATTAATTATTGTTTATTATATTAACGAAAGGTATTTTTATTTACTAATATTATTTAATATATTAATCACTTATATATTATTATTCCTATTATATAAATATAAATTTATGTGTAATAATTTAAATAATTTTACATTAAAGTATGAAAATAATTTAATTATTTAATTTCTATTAATTTTATTAATTTATTCAATATTACCACCTTTTTTTCTTTTATTATTAAATGATTATTAATTAAAAATTTTATATATATTATTGAATATAATATATTTATTTGACTTCTAGTTTTATTAATCAGAAATATTTATTTATATTGCTATATACGAATTATTATATTTTTATTTATAAATATAAATTTTTTAAAAATTTATCATCAATTTTAATTTTAAGTTTAATTTTTTAATATTATTTTTTTCACTGTTTAATATTTTAATAGCATTTATATTTAATATATTATAAATATTAAACACTTAATACATTTTATTTATATAATTTTAAGTTTGCAATTTAATATTTTTTAAACTATAATTAGAAATTAATAAATATAAAATGTATAATGTCTGATAAATGAAATAAATTGTAAATTTATTTATTAAAATTTTTTAATTTTTTAATACCATACAAATTTTAAGTTAAATTAAAAACAATTATTTTTCAAAATTAAAAACAAATTTTAATTAAAATTTTAATTAAGTTATTAATATCAACAAATCATTTAGATATTTGCATTCTTTATGTTATATTAGCTATATGATCGGGAATAATTGGTTCCACCTTAAGATTTTTAATTCGTGTAGAATTAAGAATTCCTGGAATATTTTTAAATAATGAACAATTATATAATTCTTTAATTACCAGTCATGCATTTTTAATCATTTTTTTTATAATTATACCTATTTTAAGTGGAGAATTTGATAATAGATTAATTCTTCTAATATTAAGATCACCTAATATATCATTTCCTCGAGTAAACAATATTTGACTTTGATTACTACCTCCTTCATTATTATTATTATTAACTAGAAGAATTTTTAATTTCATATCTAGAACTCGTTGAACTGTATGTCCACCTTTATCTAATTACATTTTTCATTCATCTCCTTCTGTAGATTTTACAATTTTTTATTTACATATATCTGGCACTTCATTACTTTAAAGTGCTACAAATTTAATAACTACAGTTATATTAATCAAAAATTTTAGATTAGATTTAGATAAAATACCTTTATTTCCTTGATCTCATTTTATTACAATTATTTTATATTAATTATCTTCACCTGTAGTAGCAGGAGCTATTACAATGTTATTATTTGATCGCAATTTTAATACATCTTTCTTTGATCCTATAGGAGGAGGAGATCCTGTATTATATCAACATTTATTTTGATTTTTTGGTCATCCAGAAGTTTATATTTTAATTTTATCTGGTTTTGAATAAATTTCTCAAATTATTGTAAATGAAAGTGGTAAAAAAGAAGTATTTGGAAATTTAGGAATAATTTATGCAATATTAGGGATTGGATTTTTAGGTTTTATTGTTTGAGCTCATCATATATTTACTATTGGACTAGATGTAGACACTCGTGCTTATTTTACATCAGCAACTATTGTTATTGGTGTTCCTACTGGAATTATAGTTTTTAAATGATTAGCAACTTATTATAGTTCAAAATTTAAATTAAATAATTCTATTATATAATTTTTATGTTTTATTATGCTATTTGCAATTGGAGGATTGATTAACAGGAATTATATTATCTAATTTATCAGTTGATATTATTTTCCATGGTACATATTATGTTGTTGCTCATTTTCATTATATTTTATCAATAGGAGCTGGTTTTTCTATTATTTCAAGATTTATTCACTGATATCCTTTAATTACTGGTTTAATATTTAATAAAAAATGATTAGTATATCAATTTTTAATAATATTTATTGGAGCAAATTTAACATTTTTTCTTCAACATTTTTTAGGTTAAATAGGAATACCTGGACGTTATTCTGATTATCCTGATGCTTATTATTGTTGAAATCAATTATCATCAGTTGGTTCTATTATTCCATTAAATAGAATAACTTTTTTACTATTTTTAATTTTAGAAAGTTTAATTTATAAACGTTTATTATTATTTAAATTTTTTCAATCTTCTTTAGAATGATTAATAAATTATCCTCTATTAAATCATTCATTTAATCAGTGTAGAATTTTAATAATTATAAAATTTTTATATGGCAGAAAAGTGCAATGAATTTGAAATTCAATTATATAAAATTTAATTTTATTGTTAAAAATAGCAACATGAAATACATTTCTTTTTCAAAATTCAAATTCCTTATATTATGATAATTTAATTTATTTACATAATTTTATTATAATATTTATATCTATAATTATTGTTCTTACTTCATATTTAATTGCTGATATTGTAAATAATAAATTTATTACTTTATATTTATTAAAAAATCATTTAATTGAAGTAATTTGAAGAATTATTCCAATAATTGTTTTATTATATATTTGTTTTCCATTTTTAAAGTTTTTATATTATATTGATGAATTATTAAATCCTTTTCGTCAAATAAAATCAATTAGTTATCAATGATATTGATCTTATTAATATTCTGATTTTAATAACACTGAACTTGATTCATATATATTAATATGAGAATCAATAAATCAATTTCGATTATTAGATACAGAAAATCGAATAGTATTTCCTATAAAATTACTTTCACGTTTATTAGTTTCATCACCTGATATATTCATGCATGAACTGTACCATCTTTAGGTGTTAAAATTGATGCAATTCCAGGACGAATTAAACAATTTAATTTATTTTCTTTACGAGCTGGATTATATTTTGGACAATGTTCTGAAATTTGTTGTATAAATCATAGATTTATGCCAATTACTGTTGAAAGAACATATCTAACTAATTTTATAAAATGATTTTACAATAAAGTTTAATTAAAAAATAAGTTAAAATATATAACATTAAATTGTCAATTTAAAAAAATATATTTTATTATTTTTTAAATATTTAAATCATTAAATATCTTAAATTTAAAAGAATTGATTTCTTAAATCAATAATAGTAAAAATTACTTTCACAAATTCCACAAATAAGACCAATTTTTATATGTGATCTATATATTCTTATAATTTTTAACTTATTATATTTCATAATTAATTTAAATTATATATTAATTAATTTATATCATAATAAAAAAATTAATTTTAATAAATGAATATTAATTTTATAAATTTATTTGACATATTTGATCCAATAAATACAATAAATTATTATAGAAATTATATTTCTAATTGAATATTTATTTATTTTGCTATTATATTTTATATTATTTTATTCAATAATTATCATATTATTTTAAATTGAATTTACATTTTATTTATTAAATTTATTAAATTAGAATGTAAAGAATTCATTATAATTTAAAATATAATTCAAATATTATTATTCTCATAAATTTATTAATATATGTTTTTATTATAAAATTAATATATATAAAGTAATTATTATAATAAATTTTATTTATTTATATTTATTAGTAATATTAGTTTCATTAATTTTATTTCCTATAATATTTAAAAATAAATTAGAAAAAATGTTATATTTTGAATGTGGATTCAATATAATTTCTAAAGCTGTTTTACCATTTTCTGTTCATTTTTATATAATATCCTTAATATTTTTAATTTTTGATGCCGAAATTATTGTATTAATACCAATTACTTTATATTAAATAATATATATGATTATTATATAGAATTATTAATTTCCTTTCTTCTATTTCCTTTATTTATTATATTATTAATTGAATGAATAAATGAATATTTTAATTGATTATATTAATAATAATTAAATAGTTTAAAAAATATTGATTTGTGAAATCAAAGATATAAAAAATCATTTTAAATTAAAAATTGGTTTAAGTATGAAAAAAATATTTAAAAAATTAAAAATTTTCTTGAATATTTTCAATATTATACTCCTTTTATAAGCAATTTAAATATTCAATGAGATAAAAATAAATAAAGCTTCCACCTTTATAATTAATATTAACAATATTACTGTTTCTAACTTACATATATATATATATATATTTAATTGAAGCCAAATTAGAAGTAATTTATTATTAATAAATTTAATGAATAAAAATTCCAATTTTTTATGTAGTTTATATAAAATTTTATATTTTCTATATAAAGTTTAAATTTTAAATTATAACAATTAAATATATAACAGTAAAAATTTTACGTTTAATTTCGACTTAAAAATTTGATTTATAAAAAATCTTATATATAGTATGTATATATATAATAATAATTAATAAATAAATAATTTAATTTAAAATGTTAATAATAAAAATATAAAAATATAAAAATTAATAATATTATAAATTTTGAAATTAAAATAAATATTGATTTTATTTAATAATATATTAATATACTTGTAATTAATTTTATAATAATTTTTTCAAATATAATTTCATAGAAATAAATATATTGTAATGATTTTAATAAGATTTTTTATAAATTAAATTTAAATTTATAAAGTTATAATAAAATATTATAATATTTTTTAAAAATATTAATTTGTTTCAAATTCTATTCAATAAAAATCTTAATATAAATATTTTAAAGATTAATATTTCTATAAAGAGGTTGCAAATTATAATTTCTAATATAAATATTAAATTAAATATAATTTTACTTTTAAAAATTCTAAAAATGATTATAATTAATATGCAAAAATTTATTAAATTATCTTCTTTCATGTAAATTAAATTAAAATTAAAATTATTATTTAATAAATTTATTATAATTCGAAAAGAATATATAATAGTTAATATTGTTCTAATAATTTGTTTAAATTTCTAAATAAATTTAATTTTGAAATAATATAAGATTCAACTATTAAATCTTTAGAATAAAATCCAACTAATTAAGGATAACCTATTATACTAAATAAAGAAAATATAAATATTAATCTTTTTATTGGATAAATGTAAAATATTCCAGTATAAAATTTTAAATTTTGATTATTATTTAAATAACTAATATTACTTAATACACATATAAATATTAAAGATTTAAATATTGAATGAATAAATAATTGTAAAAATGCTAAATCCTATAAGTTTGAAGATAAAATTCTTATTGTAAAGCTTAATTGACTTAAAGTTGAATATGCAACAATTTTTTTAATATCTTATTAAACATTTTCAGAAATGCCTGAATATAATACTGTTAATTTTGAAAATAATAAAATAAAATATTTATAATTTATTTCTAATAATTCTAAATGTCGAAGTAATAAATATGCACCTGTCGTTACTAATGTTCAAGAATGAGCTAAAGATGAAACTGTTGTTGGACCTATTATAGCTATTGGTAATCATGTACAAAACGGAATTTGTGCAGTTCAATAACAATTAATATAATAAATAAAATTATTATTAAATTATTAAATTTATATAATGATGAATTTCGTCTACCAAATATTATTTTTATAGAAATTAATATTAATAATGATCAATCACCTAAACCATTTAAAGTAATTGTTAATATTCCGGAATTAAAAGATTTATTTTTTTGATAATAACTAATTGAACAATAAGAGATTAATCCTAATCCATCTCAGCCAATTATAATAGTTAATATATTAAAACTAATAATTAAAAATATATAGAAATTAAGAATAATGTTACTAAATAAAAAATCGTTTAATTACAAAATTTTCTAATTTATATAACTAATTCTATATCATAAAATTATAGATCTAATTAATGGTTCTAAAAATAAAAATATAATTCTTTTTGAATTCAAATAAATTATGCAATTAAATTTTGTGGAATTCAATCTAAAAATATTTCATTCTACAATAATAATATTATTAATTGATAAATAATAAAAATTTAAAATTAAAAAAAATAAACTTAATGAAAATAAATATATTATATTATATATATATATATATATAATTTGATTATAATTTAAAATTAATATCTTATTATTAAAACTAATTTTTAAAATTAATATTTTCTAATTATTTAAATTTAAACTAAAATTAAATTATATACAAAAATATTTAAAGGAATTCAATGTATTATTAAAGTATAATAATTAATTTATTAACCATTTAATAAGTTACATTTAAAATAATAATTGCCATGATCAGTAAATGAAAATAATTAAATTGAATAAATAAATAGTAATAAATAATATCAAAGTAATATTAATAATAAAACTTTATATTTATAAATTCAACTTATTAATAAAAAAATTTCTAAAGTTAAATCTATTGAAAACGGAGCAGATCTATTTGAAGAACAAAACATAAATCACATTAAAGATATTGAGGGTATTAAATTGATTATAGCTTTATTAATTGTTAATAAACCTCTATTTGTTTGTTTATAAATTATTTCAATTAAATATTATAATCCAGATGATCTTAATCCAGGAGAAATTATTATTACATATCTACCATAAATACCTAATTTAGTAAAAGTTATTATTCCTACTAATATTAGACCCATATGAATAATAGAAGAAATAGAAACAATTAATTTTATATCTAACTGACGAAAACATATAATTCATAAAATTAGTATACCGGAAATTCTAATTATTAGAACATAATTATTTATTTTTAAAAAATGATATTAAAAATAAATATTAATCGTAATAATCCATAGCTTCCAAATTTTAATGAAATTGATGCTAAAATTATTGAACCATAAAAAGGTGCTTCTACATGAGCTTCTAATAACCAAGAATGTATCATATATATATATAGGAGTTTTAACTAAAAATGATAATAATATATAAATAAATGTAAATATTGAAATATAATTACTAGTTAATTCTATTTAAATAAAATTAAAATTATTATTTCTCATATATAAATATAAAAGAATAAATAATAAAATCAATGAAAAAAATAAAGTGTATAATATTAAATAAAATCTTGCTAAAATTCGATTTATAGAATTACCTCAAGTTATTAATAATAGAAATATAATTAATAATCTTGCTACAAATATTAAATAAAAAAATAAGTAATTTAACGAAATAATTATCATTATTATATAATTAATTAATAAACATAATTTATATTCTTTATTTAAATTTAACAAAATTAAAGATAAAATTCATAAAGTAAAAATTAATAAATTATAAGAATAATATCTTAATCTTAAATTAATAATAATAATCCATAAATCCAATCAATTTAATTTTATCATCATAAAAAAAGTTAATAGAAATAATAGATTAGAATTTAAAGTTAAATTAATTTAAAAAAAAAAATATTAATAATAAAATTAATAATTCATTCATTTTATAATTTCAATTAATTAATCTAATTAATTTAATTTTTTGATGACCATACATATAATTTAATCTTACTATTAAAGATAATCCTAAAATTGCTTTTCTCACTGAATAAATTAAATATATTGAATATATTCTTCTATTATTATTACAAATTAAATATATTAAAATAGTAAAGGAAATATATTCAATTAAAATTAAAAGTATTAATAACTAATATTTAAAATAAAATAATATAATGAATTTAAATAATAAAATAATAGTTATAATTTCAACAATTATTACAGTTTAATAAAAATATTAACTTTGTATATTAATAATAATAATTAATAACTTAAAGCTAAATAATATTTTTATATTAGTAAAATTCAAAAAAATTTCTAAACAAAATTATTATAGTACCCACAACTATTGTTTGTAATAAACAATTTTTTGAAAATTAAATTAAATATTATAATATACATATACATATATATCAATATAATTTATAATAATAATAAATTTAACATCATTAATTATATCACTTTTAATTATAAATTTAATATTAGAAATTAATAATTCTGATTGTCCTATAACATATTTATTATTTTTTTTAATTTATTCCATAAGAATATTTTTTTTAAATTATTGTTTTAGATATAATATATTATTTATATATAAATTAATTATCATTTATAAATATTTACATTTCAGGTGTTATAATTATTTTTTCTTATTTTATTACTATATTAAAGTTACCAAAATTTGTAAGTAACATAATTAATATTCTATGATTATTTATTAATTGATTAATAATGTATAAATATAAATTATTTTTTATTTAAACATTATTTATATAATAATTCAAATTTAAATTTAAATATTAACTTATTAATAATAATTGAAATAAAAAAATTTATTCAAATATTAATATATTATTTTTTATAATTATAATATTACTTATTACTTTATATTTTTCAGTTAAAATAATATCCATTATGAAAAAATATTTACGAAAAAGAGTATAAATTAATATGAATAAATATATAATAAAATTAAAAGTAATAAAACGATAAATAAATGAAACTTAAAATAAATTTTAATGTTTTATTACTTTTTATTTTTTTGTATAAATATTATTATTTTATATTTTATATAATATTTTATATTTTTAATATTTTATATAAATATTAATATTATTATACCTATAAATATTAATATTATATGAAATTTTTGCATCAATTCTTGGATTATTTTTTATTAATTCAAATTATTTCAACTTCTATTTTATCATTACCTTGTTGTCCAAATATTAATTTTGCATTTATAGGAATTTTCTGGTATAATAAAAGATGTAATTCTGGATGACTAATTTCTATTAATTCATGAGAATGGAGCATCTTTTTTATTTATAATAATATATTTACATATTGCACGAAATTTATTTTATTATTCATTTATATTAAGTATAGTTGGAAATATTGGAACTACAATTTTTTATTATCAATAACAACAGCATTCATAAGTTATGTTCTACCACGAGTACAAATATCCTTTTGAGGATGTATAGTAATTACAAATTTAGTATATGCAGTTCCTTATATTGGTCGATTATGAGTAGAATGAATTTCAGGAGAATTTTCCATTAATAACCCAACATTAAATCGATTTTTTTCATTACATTTTATTTTACAATTAATTATTATAAGAATAGTAATATTACATTTAATTATTTTACATATCACAGGTTCAACAAATCCTGTTGAAACAAATAGAAATATTCATAAAATTCCTTATAATCCTTATCTTATAATTAAATATTTAATAGGATTCATTGTTTATTCGAACATTATTTATATTTATTAAACTTTCAATATCCTTATTATTTTGGAGATCCTGATAATTTTAAAATAGGTAAATTCAATAATTTCACCAATTCAGATTAAACCAGAATGATATTTTTTATTTTCATATTCAATTTTACGATCAATTCCTAATAAATTAGGAGGAGTAATTAGATTAATATTTTCAATTTTAATCTTATTTACTTTACCTTTAATAAAACAATAATTATTTAAAAAATTTTAAAAAAAATTGCCCTATTAGAGAATTCTATTATTGACATTTTATTATCAATTTTTTAATAATAACATGATTAGGTGGACATACTATTGAATATCCTTTTATTAATTTAAATATCTTTTTACTTTATCATATTTTTATATTACATTACTTCATTTAAATTAAATAAATTTTTAGATTATTTCATGTATTAAAGTAAATAAACTTCAATAATTATATATTTTGAAAATATATTATAAAAATTAAATTTTTTACAAACTTAAAGAAAAATTATAATCTTTTTTATTAAATATATTAATATTAAACAATTCAAAATAATAATTAATATATCAGTTCAACAAAAACTTATTACCTGATCGAATCGAATACGTGATAGTAATGCTCGACTTAAAATTAATAACATAAGATTAAATATATAAATAATAAAAAATATTAATGATCAATAATTACAATTAAAAAATATAATTACCAATAACAATCTTATAAATACAATACTTAAATATCCCGATAAAAAAAATATTGTAAATATTCTTCTATGATAATTCAATATTAAGACCTGAAACTAATTCTGATTCTCCTTCAATTAAATCAAAAGTTGTTCGATTTAGATCAACTAATAAACGAATAAAAAATAAATAACATAAAGGATTTAATAAAACAAGAACTATAATATTTAATCGATTTAATTTTAAATTCATTAAAGAAACTCTTTCCATTAAAATAAAAAAAATTAAAATTATAGAAAATATTCTAGTCTCAAATGAAATTATTTGAGCAATTGATCGAATAAAACCTAATATTGCATAATTATTATATGAAAATCAACCAATTAAAGAAACTGGAAAAATTATTAATCTTATAATAAAGAAACAAAAATTATTGAATATTTAAATTGATCAAATATATTAAAATTAATTCAAGGATAAATTAATCATAAAACAAAAGATAAAATAAATATAATTAGAGGAATAATAATAAATATTAGACTATAATTAAAAATAAGTTATTCTTTAGTTCATAATATTAATGCATGTCTAAAAGGTTGTAATAAACCTAAGAATGCAATCTTATTTGGTCCATTTCGATATTGAATATATTATAATAATTTACATTGAAATGAAGTTAAAAAAGCAACCCCAATTAATAAAAAAATCATTATAATAAAAAGGTTCAAAAATAATAACAATTTTTATAAAATAAAATTATTATTTATTATATATATATATATATATAATGCAATTTATTTAAACTTTAAATTTAACACATTTTAATTTGTTAAAATAATTAAATTAATTTTTATTTTTAAATATTTATTATATACAATAAAATTATTTCTCAATGAAAGTCCTTTTGTGCAATGAATTAATCAAATTATTATAGATAGAAACCGATCTGACTCACGTCGATCTGAACTCAAATCATGTAAGACTTCAAAAGTCGAAAAGACTTAACTTTTAAACTTCTTCATTTAAAATTTATCTTAATTCAACATCGAGGTCGCAATCATCTTTATTAATTTGTTCTTTAAAAAGATATTATGCTGTTATCTCTAAGGTAATTTATTCTTTTAGTTAGTATTATTATATCAAATTTAAATATTTCCTTATATCAAAGATTAATGAATATTATAACATAAAGTTTAATAAATTGATAAATCCTCCCAATTAAATATTATTTTAATAATGTTAATTAAATATGTTACCAATTATTATTAAATTAATATGAAATTCTATAGGGTCGTATCGTCCAATAATCTAACTTTAACATTTTAACTGAAAATTTATATTAATCAATTACAATTGAAACAGTATATATTTCATCTATTCTTTCATTCCATACTTTAATTAAAAGACAAATGATTATGCTACCGTAGTACAGTCAATATACAGTAGCTATTTAAAAATTCATTCAGCAGATTTGACTTTAAATTAAATTCTAAAAGACATGCTTTTGATAAACAGATGAATATATATATATATATATTATATATATATATATATATATATATATATGATATATATTAATAATATAAATTTGCCTAATTCCTTAATTATAAATATTATTAATTAATTAATTTACATTAATTAATAATTTCTAATTTCATCATTATAATAAATTTTTATTAATTTAAAATCTTTTTTTAAATTATAATATTAAATTATTTGTTTCTATTATTTTAATTTTAAATTATTACATATTTTTTCTTAATAATTATTTTCAAATTAATAAAAATAAAAAAGAATAAATTTAAATTATAATTTATAAATTCATAGTTTATCCCATAAATATTTTATTTAAAAATTATAATGATATATTAGTTATATAATTAAAAAAATTATTTCTAAATTTAATTTAATATTTTAAGAACTAAATATTAATAAATTCGAGTAACATTTAATTTCTAAATATAAATTTATAATTTTTATTCTACAAAGAAGTTATTTATATTTAGCTCATTTATTTTCGATATAATTAAATATAATTAAATTAAATTAATTAACCCTGATACAAAAGGTACAAAATAAATTTCATTTTATATTATATAAATTAAATTTCAATTACTTTTCTTACTATATATTTAAATTCAATTAATTCTAAAGAAATACTTAAACATTATATATTAATTATAACTTTAATTGTTATAAATATATTTGTAAAATAAAAAATAATTCATAAAATCAATAATTTTAAAAGTAAAATATTTATTTTATGAAGATTTAATTTATAAGAATTAATATTAATTTAAAAAATTAATAATTATTCAGTTTAAAATTTTAAGAACTAAGAACACTTTCCAGTACTTTTACTATGTTACGACTTATTCAATTTATAATGAAATTCACGGAAATTTGTACATCTTTTTTATTAAATTCAATATAAATTATTAATTATTTTTACTATTAAATCCTCTTTCAAATTAATATTAAAATTAAATTATTCAAAATGAGATACTGTTAGAACACATTTTATCTTAAATTACCTATATCCTGATTTGAATTTATATTATATTAAATTTTAATAAATTTATAATTTATTATTTACAATAAATCTGAAAACAACAATACATAAAGAAATTATAATTTATAGATTTTATACTCTTAATCAAAGAAAATAATTAATAAACCTATAAATACCATTAATAAAACTATAAAATATTATAATAAATTATAATATTTATATATTTTATATTCTTAAATAAATTAAATAATTAATATACCTATAAATATTAACTGTATTTATTTAATATTTATAGGTTTTGTATCCTTAAATAAATTAATATAAATATTTAATACACCTATAAAATATTAATAAACCGTATTCATTTAATATTTATAGGTTTTATATTCTTATTAAATTAATAAGCCTATAAAATAGTAAAATAAATAATTATAAATATTTTATAGGTTTTGTATCCTTAAATAAATTTAATAATTAATAAACCTATAAATATTAACAAGCTATATTCCTTTAATATTTATAGGTTTTATATTCTTATTAAATTAATAAACCTATAAAATAATAAAGTAAATAATTTTTAATTTTAAATAGGTTTTATATCCTTAAATAAATTAAATGGATAATAAACCTATAAATATTAAATAATTTTCTATTATTTATAGGTTTTGTATCCTTAATTAAATTAAATAATTAATACAGCTATTAGTATTAAAATAATTTCTATTATTTATTGGTTTTGTGTCTTTAAGTAAATAAAATAATCAATAAACTATATTGAATAAATATTTATTTAATATTCATAGATTTAAATAAAATATTACAACGTAATTAATAAACATATATATATTAAATAAATTATATTTCAAATTATAATTATTTAATAAACCAATATTATAATATAATTATAATTATTTTCTACTCCACTAAAATAATATAAAATTAATTACTTGTACTACTCGACTAAAATAGCATAAAATTATTTAAACCAGTAAAGTAGTATATAATTAATTATTTATAATAAATTAATTTATACTGCTCGACTTAAATAGTATAAAATTATTTGTTTATAATGAATTAATTTATACTATGTGATTAAAATAGTATAAAATTAATTATTGAGAATAAATTAATTTATACTACTCCACAAAAATAGTATAAAATTAATTATTTATAATAAATTGATTTATACTACTCGACTCAAGTAGTATGAAATTAATTGTTTACAATAAATTAATTTATACTGCTCGACTAAAATAGTATAAAATTAATTATTTATACGACCCAAATAGTATAAAATTAATTATTAAACATAAATTTCATACATATTATTTTATAATATATCGATAAGTTATCAGTCTATAAGCAGAGCAATCTGCTTATTTATATTTCAAATTTAATAAAATTTGTCTACAGTAGAAAGTTTCAATGCAACAAATTTGCATATTATATATGCAATAAAATTAGCTCACCACAATACTAGTCGAAAATATCAATAGAGCAAACTTTACACAATGAAATTTGTCATCAGTAAAAAATTTCAGTAGAACAAATTTTCATATTATATACGCAATAAAATTAGCTCACCGTTCTAGAACGTACCCACCATCTTTGAGAGTCGCACAGATACGCCTATAGCTTCACCTATCCTGCGATTCATAGAGGCAGACCACGTATTCCGTAGCTTATCCCGCAGTACACTATTGGAATTAGACACGCTATTTCACAATATAAATATTAAAGAACAAAGATAGCCCTTGTAGAACGCATATTGCAAACAGTCAAACTTTTTACTGAAAGCCTTACCTTGCGATAACTAATCCCGCCGTATCGAGGGTATAACTTCGTGTTCAAGGAAGCATAGTATTATATATCTTAGTGACGGCACCTTAAGTTTCATGTGTAAGTTCGCAGATCGAGTGTCAAGCAGTTCGTGAACATTACCACCTTCTCTGAGAGTCGAACGGCTAAATCAACTGCTACTCCCACCCTGAGATTCCGTGAGTAAAACCGGGTAGTGCGGAAGCAAATCCGCTGAACAGTATTGGCAATAGACACCTTAATTGTCAGTTTAATATTAATGAAGATCGTCTAACCGACTCAGAGCGTTACCAATTGGTATAAAGTCATACGTATTACTGAAGACCTTACCCTCCGAAGATCCAACCAGCTCTATCGAGAGTATAACGTGGTGTGCAGTGGGACGAATTACCGTACATTTTAGCGACCAGCACCTTAATTTCATGCATGAATTAGAAGATCGCGGATCGAACCATTCGAGAATGTTAGCACCCTCTTAAAACGGCGACGTCAATAGCTTCACCTTTCCTGTGATTCCGAGGGCCATGCCAGGTATTCTGGGAGTAAACGCCCTGCACAGCATAGGAAAAGGATACCATAATGGACAGTATAAATAAGAAAGTAGAGAGTCAAACCGTGGAGGAAAAATAGAAATTCATATGAAGTCATTCTTTTTACCGAATACCTTACTTTCCAAGAACCTAACCCGCCTTAGCGAGTTTCATGCTTACTGTTCAAGGAAAGTAATGAGTATACATTATAGCAGAAGCACACATTATTTTCAAATATGAATTAGGAGCTCGAGTGTCAAACCCTTCGAGATCGTTACCAACTTCTTTGAGTCAATAGCTTCACCTACCCTTGTGGTCCCGAGTGTCAAGCCCAGAATGCCAGGAGTAAACACAATGAAAGTATAATTAATAGACGACCGTAATTCGCGATTTGAATATTAAGATAGAGCGTCAAACCGTTCGAGAACGGTACCAACTTCTATAGAAACAGTCGTTTTGCCGAAGACATTACCCACCGAAGAACAAACCCGCCGTTTCGGGGGTATAACTTCCTGTTCCGAGAAAGAAATTAGTATTCGTATCTGTGCCGAGCAACTTAACTGCGCGTCTGAAATAGATGATCGAGATTCAGGCCGCTCGTGAAAGTTGCCACCTTCTGTGTGAGACGAACGGCTTCGTCAATACCTTCACCAATTGTTCTGATTCCGAGAGCCAAGCCTGGTATTCCAGGAGTAAATCCGTTAAACAGTATTGACAATAGACACACTACTTCATAGTTGAGCGTCAAACCGTTCGAGAACGTTACCAACTGGTATAAAGCCAAACATTTTTTCGAAAAATTTATCGATCTGGAACGAACACCGAACTAGCGAGCGTCTTGCTTAGTGCTCACGGAAACAAAATGGTAGTCATTATAGCTGACGGAGACTTTATTTTCATGTCTGAATAGCGAAATCGAGAGTCAAACTACTCTGGAACGTTACCACATTCATTGGGATTCGAACGGCTAAGTTAATAGCTTCACGTATTGTAGGATTCCGAGAGTCAAAATGGGCACTCTGGGAGTAAGTGCCCCATTCGGTATTGGCAACAGACACCGTAATTCTCGGAATGAATATTAACGTAGACATACATACCGTTGTTCGAGCGTTACCTATTTGTATATAGTTAAACCTTTTGCTGAAAGCCATACCTGCCGAGAATGTAACCTCCGTATCGAGAGTATAAATTCGTGTTCAGAGAAACACATTAGTATACATTTTAATGATGGGCACCATAATTTCATGAATGACTTAGTAGATCGAGTGTCAGTGTTCGGGAACGTAACCAGCTTCTTGGAGAGTCGAACGGCTAGGTCAATATCTTCACGTATCCTGTGATTCCGAGAATCAAACCAGCTATACCGGGAGTAAATCTGCCGTACAGTATTGGTCTTAGACACCATATATCACGGTACTGATATTAATATGCACAGCGAAAACGTTGTAGACCGTTACCTGTGGCTATAGGGTCAAACATTTTAGCGCAGGCCTTACCTTCCTAGAAGCTAACCAGCTGTATAGATGGTGCGGCTTCGTGTTCAGAGAAGCAAGTTGGTATGAATTCTAGTGACAGGCACCATAATTTCATGTATTATTTATATTATCCAGGGTCAAACCGTTGAGACCGTTACCACTTTCTTGGAGAGACGAACGGCTAAGCCCATAGCTTGA
This sequence comes from Lasioglossum baleicum, assembly GCF_051020765.1. NCBI lineage: Eukaryota > Metazoa > Arthropoda > Insecta > Hymenoptera > Halictidae > Lasioglossum > Lasioglossum baleicum. The sequence goes on along the minus strand of NW_027469494.1, from coordinate 6,244 downwards.
CGTATTCCAATATTCTATGAGTCAAACCATGTATGCACGGCGTAAATGTTACTAATTTGCTAACTTGTACACCGAGCTAGACACTTGCTGCAGAGGGTTGGGCTTCTCGGACGGTAAAGCCTTCGGTAAAAAATTTGACTCTAAACCAAAAGATAAACCATTTGACGCTCTACCATAGTATTCATACCGTGAAATAAGCTACCTATTGCTAATATTGTCCAGCGGATGTGCTTCCGGAATACCAGGTTTGACTTTTGGTATCACAGGATAACAGAAGCTATTTTCTTAGCCATTCGACTCTCAGCGAACGTGGTAAAGCTCTGCAAAGGTCTGACACGAGATCATTTAATTCATGCCCGAAATAATGGTGCCTGTCTATATTATGTATACTAATGTGTTTCTCTATACTCTCGATGCAGTGGGTGATGTTCGCGGAAGGTGAGACCTTCGGTAAAACGTTTGACTTTATCCTAATTGGTAACGTTATCAATCGTTATCAGACACAGGATATGTGAAGCTATTGACTTAGCTGTTCGAATATCATAGAAGGTGGTTACGATCTCGAACTGTTTTACACTCGAACTTCTAATTCATACACGAAATTTAGATGCCGTATCTAAAATGTATACTAATGTGTTTCACTAAACACGCTGCTATACTCTCGATACGGCGGGATAGCTTCTTAAATGGTAAGGCATTCGGTAAAGCATTAGTCATTATAGCAATTAGAAACGTTTTCACACACTGTGACGTTCTATTTTAACATTCACTCCGCGAATTAATGTACCTATTGCCTGTACTCTTCAGCGTATTTACGCCCGGAATACCTTGTTTGACTCTCGGAATCATAGTATAGGTGAAGCTAATAACTAAGGCGTTCGATTCTAAACTATGTTGACAACGTTCTCGAAAGGTTTGACCCTCGTCCTCGCGATTCGTAGATGAAATTATGTTTCCCGTCATTAAAATTTATGCCATTATGCTTCTCTGACCATCAGGTTATACTTTCAATACAGCGGGTTACTTTCTCGAAAGGCACGGTCTTCGGTGAAAAGGTAGCCTCTATACCAAAGGATAAGTTGTTGAACTGTGTGACCCCGTACTTTAATATTTATACAGGGAAGTTTGGTGTTAATGCCGAGACTGAACAGCGAATTTACTCCAAGTATACCTGGTTTGACTTTCGGAGTCACAGGATTGGTGAGGCTATTGACTTAGCCGTTCGACTGGCAAAGAAGATGGTAACGTTCTGGAACAGTTTGACCCCCGATTTTGCTGTACCTACAATGAAGATAAAGTCTCCGTCTGCTAAAATGTCTATTAATCCCATTCCGTGAACTGTAAGCAATGGACTCCCTACAGCGGGTTGGGCTTCTCGGAAGGATTGGCGTTCGGTAAAAGATTTGACACTATACGAATAGGTAACCTTCTGCAATGATTTGACGTGTGACATTAATATTCAAATCATGAATTAATGTGTCTATGACAATACCATTCAGCGTATGTACTCCTGGAGTGGCTTAATTGACTCTCGTAATTCCAGGATAAGTTAAGCTACTGACTTAGCCGTTTGAATCTCAAGGAAGGTTCTACTTTTTCTAACGGTTTGGCCCTCGATTTTCTGATTCATGCATGAAATGACGATGCTCATCACTAATATGTATACCAGTTCGTGCCTCTGAACACGGTGTTGTACTCTCGAACCGGCAGGTTAGTTTCTCGGGCGGTAAGGCAATCCATAAAAAGAATTACATTATTCGAACTGCTAATGCTCCCGGACGGTTTGACTCCCTACCTTAACATTCATACCGTGAAATAAGATGTCTAGTGCAAAGCGTGTCATCGGATTTACTACCGGAATACAGCAAATGTCTCTTGGAATCTTCGAGTAGGTGAAGCAATTGAATTATCCGCTCGTCTATCAAAGATGGTGGTTACGTGACCGAACGAATTATTTATTTTTCAAATCGTGAATTGAGCGAGATAGTCTTGGATGTTGTTCACGGAAACAAATTAGCAGACATAATAGCAGACGGACACCACATTTCCATGAATAAATATCATAATGGAAAGCCAAACCATTTTAGAATGTTACCACCCTCTTTGAGAGTCGAACGGATAAGTCAATAGATCCACCTACCCTGTGATTCCGAGAGTAAACCCTGGTAATCTGACAGTAAATCCGCTGATGATTATTGGCAATTGTCACTTTTATTCGGGGTTTGACTATTAAATCAGTCCGACATGCCGTTGTACATCATTACCTATTCGTGTAGGGTCAAACTTCGTACAGAATACCTTACCCACCAAATAACTGACACGCTGTGTCGGGATTATAACAACGAGTTCAGAGGTACGAACTAGTATACATTTTAGTGACCGGCACCTTAAATTGATGCATGAATTAGACGGTTGAGTGCCAAACCGTTCGAGACCATTACCACCTTCTTCTAGAGTCGAATGGCTAGGTCAATAGCTTCACATATCCAGTGATTCCGTGAGTCATATCAGATAATACGGGAGTAAATCCGCTGAACTGAATTGACAATAGACTCCATAAATCACGGTATGAATATTAAAGTACAGTGGCAAGCCGTAGGAGAACTTTACGAATTGGTATGACGACAAACTTCTTACCGGACACCTTGCTTTCTACGAGCCAAACCCGTTGCAATGCGGGTATAACATCGTGTTCGGAGAAACCAATTATTATACATTTCAATGACGTGAACCTTAGTTTCATGTATGAATTGGAAGCTCGAAGGTCAATTGTTTCGAGCACGTTATCACCTTCTTTGAGAATTGAGCGGCTTAGTCAATAGCTACAGCTATCATGCGGTTCCGAGGGTCAGGCCAGGTATTGAGGATGTCAATCCACTGTGCGGCGTTACCAATGGACAGGCTTATTCACGGTATGAATATTAAAGTATAGCGCCAAACTTATATAGAACATTACCTATTGTGGTAGTCCCAAATTTTTGGCAAGGCGTTATCTTCCGAGAACCAAACCCGGTGTATCGAGGGTATGACTACATGTTCGTACAAGAAAATTTGTATTCACTGTAGTAACGGGCACCATAATCTCGTGAATGAATAAGGTGATCGCGCCGCCATCCGTTCGAGAACGATATCACCGATTTTAAGAGACGCACATATAAGTCAGTACCTTCACCGATTCTGTTATTCTGATAGCCAAACTAGGTATTTCGGGAGTAAATGCGCTGTGCAGTATTGGCAATAGTCACCTTAATAGACGCTTTGAATATTAAATTAGAGAGCCAATCCGTTGGAGATCATAACCAATTTTTATGTAGTCATACTATTTACCGAATGCTTTACCATCCAAGAACGTATCCCGCTGTACAGATTATTGTGTGTAATGCCCACGGAAACCAATTAGTAGACTTTTCAGCAGACGCGCAGCTTTGTTTCGTATATGAATAGCAAAGTCGACAGTCAAGCCGTTGCAGAACGATTCCACCTTCCATGAAAGCCCCACATCTTAGTCAATGGCTTCTCCTATCCTGTGATTGCGGGAGTCAGACCACGTATTTTCGGGGTAAATGTGCTGTATAATATTGGAAACAGATAACTTAATTCACGGCATGAATGTTAAGGTTGAGAGTCAAACCGTCGGAGAATGTTTCCAATTAGTATAAAGTCATACCTTTTATCCTATACCTAACATTCCGAGAACGCAAACCGCGATAACATTTGTCCTGTTTTGGGTGAATAGGAACGAATCAGTAGACATTTTATCAGGCGAGCACTTTAATTTCATGTATCAATAGGAATATCTGGTGTTAAGTCGTTCGAGAACGTTACCAGCTTCTTCGACAGTCGAACGCCTATGTCTATAGCTGCACCTATACTTGTGATTCTGAGAGTCAAGCCTGGCATTCCAGGATTGAATCCGCTGAACATTATTGACAATTGTCACCTTATGTCTTTATGAATATTAAAGTAGACTGTATAGCAGTTTGTGAACGTTACCAATTGGCATAACGACATTCTATATACTTCATTCCCTTACCTTCACAGAACCTGATCCGCTGTATCGTGAGAAAAACTTCGTGTTCAGCGCAACAAATTAGTAGACATTTTAGTGACGGGCACCTTAATTTCATGTATGAATTAGAAGATTGAGGGCCAAACCGCTGAAGAACATTGCAAGCTTGTGTGAAATACGATTGGCTGCGCCAATAGCTTCACATATCCTGTGTTCCGTGAGTCAAACGATGTTATCCGGGCGTAAGCCCGCTGATGAGTTTTGGCAATAGGCACCATATTTCACGGTTTGTATATTAAAATAGAGTGTCAAACCATTCGAGAAAGTTACCGCCTTCTTTGAGATTCGAACGGCTAACTCAATAGCTTTACCGATACAGGGATTCGGGTTGTCAGTCCATGTATTCCTGCACTAAATCAGCTGAACAGTACTGCCAATAGACACTCTAATTCACGGTTTGAATAGAAAAGTAAAGCGTAAAACCGTTTGAGACCAACCGTCAAACCTATACCGTTCAGCGCAATTAATCTTGGAATACCTGGATTGCCTCTCGGTATCAACTGATAGGTGCAGCTATTGACTTAAATGTGTGACTTTCGAAAAAAGTGATAACAATCTCGAACGGTTTGACACTGGATCTTCTAATTCAGACATGAAATTACGTTTCCAGACACCGAAGTGTCTTTGATTCTCTGATCACTGATATACGCTCGATACAGTGGGATACATTCAAGGATGGTAAGGCCTTCGGTGAAAGGTTTGACTCTATTGCAACAGGTAACGATCTTCAACTGTTTGACTCCGTAGTTTATAAATGAAACCGGGGAATAGTCTGTCTCGTGCCAATACTGCACAGCAGATTTACTCCCGGAGTACCTCAATTGACGGTCGGAATCGTAGGATAGGTGAAGCTATTGACGTAGCCGTTCGGTTCTCAAAGGAGGTGGTAACGGTCTCATACGGTTGGGCACTCGATCTTATAATTGATTCTTGAAATTAATGTGCATGTCGCCAAAGTGTATACTAGATCGTCCTACTGAACACGATGTTACGCTCCCGATATAACGGATTAGTTTATCATAGGTAATGCTTTCGGTAGAAAGGTTTACTTTATACCAATTGGTAACGTTCTCAAAGGGCATGAAGGTTTACTTTAATGTTCAATCCGTGAACTGAGGTGTCCATTGACAATAGTCTGCAGCAGCTGTACACCCGGAATACCTGATTGTAATCTCGGAATCTCAGCATAGGTGAACCTGTTCACTCAGCAGTTCGTCTCTCACAAAAGGTGGCAACGCTGTCGAGCGGCATGTCCCTTGACAATTTAATTCATACATCAAGTTAAAGCGCCCGTCACTAGAATAATTCTATCTACCGTCTCTGAATATTCCTGATGAAGGGGGTGAGGTTCGCGGAAAGTAAGGTCTTCGGTAAAACGTATGTCATTATAGCAATTGGTAGCGTTCTCAATCGGTGTGACGCAATATTTTAATATTCCATCCGTGAATTAATGTGTCTATTGCCAATACTGATCAGCGGATTTACTCCAGGGATACCTGCTATGACTATCGGAGACACAGGACATCTGAAGCCATTGTCTTAGCCGTTTGCATATCGTAGAAGGTACTAACGGTCTCGTACGGTTTGACCCTCGATCTTCTGACTCATACATGAATATATGGTGCCCATAACAAAAATGTATACTAATTTGTATCTCTGATCACTAATTTATACTGTCGAAACTGCGAGTTAGGTTCACGCAGCGTATGGTCTACCGTAAAACATTTGACTTTATACCATCTGGTAACGTTCTCAAACGGCTTCACTCTCTACTTCAATATTCAAACCGCGAATTAAGGTGTCCATTGCCAATAGTACACAGCGCACACACTCCTGATATACCTTGTGTGACTCTCGGAACCACAAGTACAGGTGAAACTATTAAGTAATCTAGTCGATTCTCAACTAAGGTAGTAGCATTCTCGAACGATTTAACCCTCGATCTTCTAATTCAGACACGAAATTGTGGTGCGCGTCTCTAATGTGGCATCTAATATGTTTCCATGAACATTAAGCAAGGGACTCCCTAGAGCGGGTTGGACTACACTGGAGGTAAGGTCTTCGGTAAAACGTTTGACTTTACAGCAATTGGTAACGCTATCGAACGATTTGACACTCTACTTTAATATTGAAACCGTGAAATAAGTTGTCTATTGCCAAAACTGTCCAGCGTAC